>NC_073387.1:4909210-5141710 GCF_028641065.1 Leucoraja erinaceus
ATTGAAGGAAGGTTTTATGTGGGTGCTGTTTGTTTATTCCTTGACGTGACCTGCTGATGTGGAAGCTGTCACCCATTGTGTCACTAATGCTGCTTTAAATTGCAAATCTGGCGCCGTGCGGAGCCTGGGTACCTTTGCAAGCCTGTTTTCTAACTCCGTCTTGTTGTGGGTGCAGAGATGTGCTGAATTTGCAAGAGGGTGCAAATGTGCCCTCTGTTAGAAGCATAAAATGAGAGTCTGTTCGCCATTAATCACCTCGGCTAATTGCTATTCTCTACCATCACCCATATGGTGTGAAACCAGCTTGTCTTTTTTTGTGCAAAACCGTTTCTAGTTTCAGGATGGATCCAATTTTAACTTTCAGACAAATTCTGTATTAACAGCACTATCAACCAATATACCAAAATATGAATATCACGCATTAGTATATCACTTACATGACATTTATTATGACAGCCACACATAGTAAGGTCAATTGACCAAATCAGCGCTGTCCGAGTTCTTGATTAGTGATAATAATGAACCTACAAAGGGCTGACAATATTGAAAAATCACATTTGTTTCATGCTAAAGGCCAGGCCCCCTGATGCTCAGCCATTTGGAGTCCATCCTTCTGTACAAACTGGACAGACTCAGCTTTTTATTAAGAAGGAACTGCAGATGCTGGAAAATGGAAGGTACACAAAAATGCTGGAGAAACTCAGCGGGTGCAGCAGCATCTATGGAGCGAAGGAAATAGGCGACGTTTCGGGACGAAACGTCGCCTATTTCCTTTGCTCCATAGATGCTGCTGCACCCGCTGAGTTTCTCCAGCATTTTTGTGTACCTCAGCTTTTTATTCTTCTGCTAGTTTTAAAACAGTTTTGTTGAGTGAATCAGAAGTGTTGGCATTGAAGCGATCAAAGCAAAATGAGTGCCAGATTTACCAAAAAAAAGACAACGACACTTGTAAATGTCTGAAATTCTGATCAGCAGTGGGAGTGAGGCATCACTGCCCACCCTGTGGATTAGTTGATCGCAGCTGGAGATGACTGTTACAGTGCTGCAGTTCATATCACCCTGCCCCGTGAACTGTGGAAGGGAAACAACACAGATCGGTTTCTGCTGCCATTCACCCGTGGTGTGGATTGGAGTGGACGTTAGCGTGTGCTACACAGAGTCAAGCCATTTGGCCCATTCAACCTCTGCCGCTCCACTTCCCCCAACCTCACCCACTGTGATAACTACCCCTGATCCATTGTACAAGAGCCAGTAGCCTGTATGTCTCATGAACAGAGAAAGACCTTTGGTTTTGGAACTCAGCGCTCTTGTCGAATCAGACCCGTGTGTGTAGTACATGAGGAGTGGGGAAAACTAGTCGGGATAGTAACAAACATTCGCATTAATGTAGCACCTTCTACTTGGTGTCCCATGCGCTTACGGGAGGGTTATGGGGCAGTCGTTGTGCCGAGCTGTGTAATAGAAGCCAGAGGGACAGAGATAGGTTCTTCAGCCCATTGAGTCTGTGCTAACCATCAACTAAGTGAGCAGAGATTGGGATCAAACTGGGGACCCCATGACTTGTGTAATAGACTGTGGCCAACTTATATCGACACTAGTGACAATGTATTTGTCTCTTGTGTGGCTTGAAAGCTGCCTTCCCCTTGACAGGAGACACAATGGGCTTCTTTTAAATAGATATCTCCAGATGTGAAAGCCTTTGAGTTCTGCTCAACCACAACACCATGAAGAGATTGACCATGGCACTGTGGCACTATGGTAGAACTGCTGCCTGACAGCGCGGAGATCCAGTTTTGATCATGACCGGATGTATGAGTTTGTATGTTCTTCCTGTGACCATGTGGGTTTCTCCGGGCGCTCCGGTTTCCTCCCACATTCCAAAGATGTGAAGGTTTATAGGTTAATTGGCTTCTGTAAATTGTCCCTCATGTTTTGAATAGAATCAGTGTGAAAGGGTGATTGATGGTAAGCGCGGACTCGGTGGGCTAAAGGGGCTGTTTCCATGCTGTATCTCTAAACTATACTTAACTAAACTAAACTAAACTAAACTAAACCATGACAGAAAGAAAACGTTGAACTAAGCATTCTGAGAAAAGTTGAAGTCAATGGGCATCAAGGGGGAAACCTCCTGGGGGTAGATTGGAGTCACATCTTGCACTAAATGTTGTGGTTGCTGGAAATCAAACATCGCAGCCCTGGATATCATTGCAAGACTTCCCCTGCAGTATCTTCTGCCCAATCATTTTCAATTACTGCATCGCTGATGTTACTTCCATCAAAGGATCAGAGAGAAAATGTTCTTTGAGGATTGCAAATCTTCCATTTAATATATCGGTGAAGTACTGGACGTATGTATACTAAACAGGATCTAGACAGGCTGCCACCTGCAAGAATATTAACGCTTACCACCCCTTACAGGGCAATGAGCATTGTCCTTGCTGAAAGATGACTAAGGGACGCTTGGGTAATCCCACCACTGTGCTGTCAGGGGGCAAGTTCAGCCTCTCCAGAACACGCCTAGGGGAAGGACTGTCACCCTTCCTATTGACTCTGATTACAGCTCTGGACCTGGGAAAAGCCAGGGTCTATCTATCTACATCATCATAAATTGTCCTTCCTCCTTGCTGAGTGCCATCAGGTGTCAGAAGCACAATGGCCTTGTGTCCAGTGCCAGGTTATTAATGGTGGGCCTTCCACTGAGAGCCATGACCCCTTACAGAACCACTGCCCCAAACACACTGCTATTGATAAAGAATAGATGTTGCAATAGATGGCTCCATAGATGCTGCTGCACCCGCTGAGTTTCTCCAGCAATTTTATGTACCTTCGATCTTCCAGCATCTGCAGTTCCTTCTTGAACGCTATTGATAAAGAACTGGGATGACACTTTACATCGGAGAACATGGTCCTAGGGATTCTTTATTGCCCACACACTGGGGGAAATAGGAATGTTATGCAGGGACAGTAGAACTCTAGTATCTAAATAAATTGAACTCTATTAGTTTCTATATTCTTTCCTTAAACTCAATGCAACCTTGCAGCCTTTGAAATGGGATGAAAGAATGGCAGTCAGTGACTGGGGTTAGGCTGAATAGTGTTCACCATCTGTGATGGTTGTAAAATGAGAAGCAAAGAGACCAGCATCCCAGTGCTGATGAGGTTAACTCTCCATCCTTTGTTTGGTGGAGCGCCTGGTTACCTGCTCAGGTGAGCCTTGCTCTGCTGCACACCTTCACAAAGGCAGCTTTTGACTCCCCTAATTATCGCCAGCTGTCCAGGGGAAGTGGGGAGTAGTAATTTTCCCAAATACAACCATGGTCTCCCACTGATTCCTACCTGCTGTTGTGCCCTGCTATAGGTTTGGCAGTAGTTACTTAACCATTATGTGGTTGTTAAATTGTGCCGATCCTGGCTGTTCAGTATAGTGAGGGAAGGCGTCAGTAATTTGAGCCATATGCAGCAATTGTTCCACACTGATTTCTGCGTTTCCTTCTCTTCTCCCCCTCCTGCAGTCGCTGCTGTGACAAGAAAAGTTGTGGCAACAGGAACGAGACACCGTCAGACCCAGTGATAATTGACAGGTACGAACAATTGTTTTGTTATTGATTATTGTGTGACACCTGCCTCTCTGCGAATGGCAATGGTACATTGGCTGGTTGTTATTGTGTGCGTGCACGCGTACTTGATTTTGAACGCGTATATATATATATATATATATATATATATACCCTGTCTCCTCCGTCCTGTTTTGTGCATTGTAATTGTCCTAGTTACACGAGACCAGCTTGGAGATTTTCCGGTTTTGTGGTCCCTGGTGAATTGGGACAATCTGCTATATTAAAGGTGCTAAATAAATAAATGTTTTATACTTGTTGTTGGCGATTGGAGCTCTTTGTTGATTTGACTTAATGAAGGATTTTTTTCATGGTTACCGATTCTACCTCTGATTTTCCACATTGACTGATTTTGGCTATTGTGTGCATTCATTTATTGTTATCTGTATATATGAAGAAATATATGTCGATATTGGTGAATCTCTATATGCATATAGACTACCCAATTTGTGATTGTGATTAGCTAGAATCAGCCGAGTACGGAAAGGTGATAAGAAATACGAACTTTCAAAACAATTCCTGAATTTATTTGCCTTTTTTACAGCATGGTATTGTGCATTGTTACTACTGGATACTTGTCATTGCTTGCGCCCTCACCCAGCTCCCTCCGTTGGAAAATGTGCCAATTTGCCAGAATCGTGACACAAAGCAGAAATGGGGCAATGAGTCTCTGTGCTCATAGTGGGTAAAGGGGGAATGGTCCTTACTGATTGCCAAGCAAGTGATTGTGTGATGTTGGCTGAAGGTCTGTCCAGGTTAATACTAGAGGTACTGTCCAGGTTAATGCTAGAGGTACTGGCCAGGTTAATGCTAGAGGTACTGGCCAGGTTAATGCTAGAGGTACTGGCCAGGTTAATACTAGAGCCTCTGTCCAGGTTAATGCTAGAGCCTCTGTCCAGGTTAATGCTAGAGCCTCTTGCCAGGTTAATACTAGAGGTACTGTCCAGGTTAATACTAGAGGTACTGGCCAGTTACTAGAGCCTAGTCCAGGTACTGGCCAGGTTAATACTAGAGGTACTGGCCAGGTTAATACTAGAGGTACTGGCCAGGTTAATACTAGAGGTACTGGCCAGGTTAATGCTAGAATGCCCTCTTGTCACAGTGGCCGCTTGCACTTGTATACGAGAAATAAGGATATGCACTTGGATAAGGTCTCAGAAGTTAGGGTGCATTAAGGCATTATATGTCAGTGCATATTCAGGAGAGCAGGAGAAATGGAGGATTTAAGGAGCTCTTTCAGATTGTATCTTTGCAGTAAGGTTTGAAGAGCAGCACAAACCCCATATGCTTGGTGTGAGTGTTACTTTGTGCAGCTGATGGCTGCAGCTCTGGGTGGCAAATGTGAACTGTGTACTCCAACTTCCAGTCCTTGTTTTCAGTTTCAAACATAGAATTCCCACCTTTGGGAATTGTCTTGGGGATTAGATACATGTGACTGGTGATCTGACTGGTGATTGATTGACATGGAGTTGGCACAGCAGCAGTTGGCAAAGGCCATTTGAGCCAGCATCGGGCATGGGTGTTGGGTAAAGTTGTTGCTCTGGCAATGTAGTGCGGGCTTCACATTACTGGGGAACACTGTAGCTGGGAGAAGCAAAGAGAAACCAAATTGCTGATCAACAAAAAGGAACCCGCTCCTCTCTCAACATCAGAACAAAACATTACATGCGGAATAAGTGGATACTTTCCCTCGAATCAAATTCACTGTTAACTCCCAGGCCCAACATCACTTTTTGTGTCCAGCTTCGGTTTAAACCAGCATCCGCATGTTCCTTCTTACACATCACTCTCCCAGTGTTAAAAACAAGTCGTGTGAGGCAGAATCTGCCCAGGACCCAAAGATAACGCGTGTTACTTTTGCATTAGTTTCATTTCAGCCCCATTCTTGCCCTTAGAATCGCAAAATAGAATCACAAACCTGCCTGAACCAAAGCATGAAGCAAAGACAAACTCCAGCACATATTCGGTGGAACCCAGGTAGCTGGAACTGTGAGGCAGCAACACTAACTGCTGCACTGTGATGTAGCAGCACTAACTGCTGCACTGTGAGGCAGCAGCACTAACTGCTGCACTACAGCGCCAGCCAACAATGTTACGGTGCTGATTAGTTAGTTATTCCTTTTAAAATCTACTGCTGCGTAATTCCTTTCCCTTTCAGCCACTGTGTTCTCAAATGTCAAACGGTGTTGATAGAGAATTTGTTTCTCCAGCAATTTGTCATTTGTCTGAATATCTTCTCCATATTATGAAGGATTTTGAGTTGCATGTGTGACGTGTCCCACTCACACAAGGGGCTGCTGAGCTTGGCAGGAAGAGGCGGCCTCACTCAGCACGAACCAGCTGCCAACCTCCAACAAGGACCCACAATTTTCAATGAGCTCAGCACATCTGCATTGATGTCACAAACCTGCAGTACTGGAGAATCTGGGTCACCCCTAGTCATTGTCACCTGATGCCTCTGCTGCCATTAGTCAGCGGGAAGGGTTTAGTTTGGACCTGTCCGTGGCTACAGGGGTTAAAGAAAGGTTAGCTCTAATCAAAACGCTTGTTTTAAGTTGAATAATCACCTGAGGTTCATGATTATAAGAGTTGTGGGTGTCACTTCATGTTGTGATTACTGTTAAAATTTAAATTATTCAATGCGTGGCAACTCTCCCAAGTTAGGAAAATGCAACAAACAGCTCTGAATTGTTTGACCCCCACTCTTTCAGCCTGTCTGATGAGCAGGGGAGCTAATTTGAGATGAGATAGGATACATTTGATGATAGATTAGAGCAATAACTTGAGACACGTCCGTGGATGTCTGCCCTGGATGTCTGAAGAAGGGTCTCGACCCGAAATATCACCCATACCTTCTCTCCAGAGATGCTGCCTGTCCCGCTGAGTTAATCCAACGTTTTGTGTCCTGCAGAATCTTGCCTTGTCCTCACAAAGTTAGTCGTTGCTGATTGTTTGACCTTGGTTGGCAACCCCACTGATCGCGGCCCTCCTCATACACAGTGCCAGCAGGTGTCCACGTTCAATTAGAGGGTCAGCAGACCATCCATGGGCAGCAACTCAGGACAAGTTGTGACTGAGAGTGTATCGGCTTTGTGTGCAATTAAGGATACCTTTTTGATATCGGGTCCCAGTCTGCAGGGTGATGCAGTTAAAGTATAAAGTATCCTTTATTGTCATTCAAACTAACTAGAAATGAAATACCTTGCAGTCATAACAGAGAATAAAATAACAGAACACACAATGAACACAATTTAACATCCACCACAGTGAGTCTACCAGGCACCTCCTCACTGTGATGGAAGGCAAAAGTCTTAAAGTCCATGTGTCTTCCTTCCTTGTTCTCCGTCTGCGATGAGGTGATCCAGGCTTTCGATGTTGGGCCCCCCGCCGGGTGATGGTAAGTCCCGCGGCCGAATCCGAGCTCCGTGAACGGGCCGGTGCAAACTCCATGGCCCGGGGCGGACGAAGCTGCCACCCTCCAGTCCGGCGGACAAAGCTGTTGTTGCGGGAGCTCCGGAGAATCGGTCACCAACCTGGGACCTGCGAGCTCCCGATGTTGTCGTCCACTGGGCCCGCGGCCGAAGCCTCCGAGGCTCCGAAGTCGGGTCGCCGCCGCCGCAGCCGCCACCACAGCCCCGAAGTCGGCCAGCTTCGCGATGGTGAGTCCTGGCTCTGCATCCGGAGCCTCGAGGTCGGTCCCAGTTGGAGGCCGCCAGCTCCGCGATTAGGCCTCAGCGCAGACGGAGATGGAGACGGAGACGGGAATACGACAAAGAAAAGGTCGCAACCCCCCAAAGGAAGAGACTAAAGCAAGTCTCCCCCGCCTCCCACACATACAAAACTAAAAATAAACTAAAACATACGTCCTACAAGATAAAGAAAACACGCAAATAAGAAAAAGACAGACGGACTGCAGGCGAACCGCAGCTGCATGGCAGCACCGCCACTTCCGGGTGCAGAACTACCGTTTGCTGCAATTCTGTGCTCCCTGCTTTAAAAAATGTAATATCTGCAAACAATGGGATTTAAACTAACTTTTAACTTATTTTTGAAAGAGTCCTCTGATGCAACAGGAGTGGAAAGTTCTGCAGTGCAGTAACTCCTTGATTTTTATATCCTTTTGCTATAAAGTCATTGATTTTTTGGGGTGCATGGCCACAATTTACAAAACCATTTTCACTTGTTATGAACTCTCCACTACATTATACTAAAATACCATACTCCACTTTTGTCCAACTTTTTGACTTGGAAATCTTTTACAGATCGAAGTATCAGTGTCACAGTGGCTTGGGATGCCTTTTTCCATAATTTTCATTTGCTAGTGAAAATAAATGAAAATAAATGTGAAGATATTCTCCCCAAGACTTCTCATTGCAGGCAACATCATATTGATTACATTCCAGAAGTATGTATGCTTTGAAAAAGTTTGCTGGAACTTCTTTTGCAAATCGCTGGCTCTGTTATCATTGCACGGTGAAGTCACGGCAAAGTCTTTGCCAGAATGGAAACAATGAACACACGTTGCCTGGTTTAGTTGAGAAAAGCTTACTCATTAAAAGAAAATATTCAAACTGGATTTTATATATGCATGCAATATGTTCAGAGGGTGCAATTTTCAGAATGTATTCCAGTGAGTTTGGGAAGTTGTAAATAAAACACAGAAATTAAGGTGAAACGTGAGAAAGTTTGGCCTCATTGAGGTTCTTCATTAAATAACACTGACAGGGAACCAGTATGGGTGACCATGGAGCTGGCCTTGTGTGTACATGTCATATGTCTGTATGTATGCATGCATGTTCTTATGTATGTATATGTATGTAAACACAGAGGTGAGCACAGAGGTAGCAAAGGGTGGTCATGTTCTGATTGTCTGAGGCATTCTTTATGACCAGCTACAGAGAGTAGGTAGATGTTGACAGTCTTGGTAGGTTTCATGCATCCACTGATGCAGCGACCGCTTGTGTTTAGCACAGGATCAATCTTCATTGCATGAGCTGAACGCTCCCATGCAGCGCAGGCATACTCGGCAGCAGAGAAGCAGAGAGCCAAAGCTGTTGATCGAATGGTTGTGGAATTTGCTCCCATTTTGTGGTACTCGGCTTACTAAGAAGAGAATTGCTGAAATTTACTTTTCCTTCCAGCTTGGTGATATGTGCTTTGTTGGTCAGAGATGTATAAGGATAGGGTACATTAGGAGGGCTATGGACCAAGCGCAGGCAGATGGGACTAGTGTAGCTGGGGCATGTTGGCCGGTGTGGGCAAGTTGGGCCGAAAGGCCTGTTTCCACGCTGTATCACTCTATGACTTTATGTCACCAATTTTACACTTTGAAGGCATTAAAATAGGTTTCAAGTTATTTGCGTATTACCTTTTCTTATTGATATCAAATGTTGCTTTATCCATATGCTTTGTTGAGGGAGAGGAAGTTCTTGGATCTTGCCAGTGCATTAACCTGCCATTGAAAAGAGCACAAAAGGCCATTAACAACAATTTGTTATTTTTGTGGACTTCCTTTATTTCCTTTCTTGTTGATAGTATTTGCATATTATATTTCACAATGTTGATACGTATTCATTGCCCCTCTCAGAGTCAGTGCCTGGGATGGAGTGGTCGGGGTGGAAGGCAACTCAGGAAAAGATATGTGACAGAGAGGAGTCAACTTAATGTTGGGATGGAGTGGTCGGGGATGGAGAGTTAAACTCAGTGGTTGAAAAGATATGCCATAGAGCTTGTCTGAGTCAACTTGTGCCAATTAACAACACACAGTCCTTAACAGATCCAGAGTTTGCAGTTTGCTTTTGATAGTAAACGTGGAGGTGGTTCCACGCAGTATTGCCTTACATATTTCACACAGCGTTTTGTGATAGTAGAAGAGGTGCATGGCTGTCAACATTTCAGCTTGTTGACAAGTGGCAGCAAAATGCTGGTCAGAGGTGTCAACATTTTCAATATTCTTTTAAGTGGCAGTTTCAGCAGGCGCCCTGCACACGTGGGCCCAGCTAAGTTGGTTTTCCTAGAACCCATGTTGTTCTTTTGCTGTCCCTGTGAAATCTTTCACTCGCAGTATGATTTATGATTGCTGGTTTTGCTACATGTTGCAATATTTTTTGAAAATGATTTAGGGTACCAAATCTTTGACAAAAAGTTTTGGCTGTGGTACCCCATTGTCGTAGGTTGACGCTAGGTTCGTAGGTGAAATTCAATTAAAACTAGTCCCTGGCAGTTAGACTTAAGAGTCGGCCTAAGTCCATCTCTATACATGTTTCAGGATGAAACCTTTCTGTGACTAGGTCAGCGGCAGGACAGACCCCGGTTCAATCAGTGGGACATGACCATTACAGCGGCAGAGACCCCGGTTCAATCATGACTAATTGTGCTGATTGTATGGAGTTTGCACGTTCTCCCTGTGATTGCGTGGGTTTTCTCCAGCTGCTCTGGTTTCCTCCCACATTCCATAGGTTTGTAGGTTAATTGGCATCTGTAAATTGTCCCTGGTGTGTAGGATAGTGTATGGGTAATAGTTGCTTGGTGCAGACTCAGTGGGCCCAAGGGCCTGTATCTCTAAACCACACTAAAGCAAACTAAAGTAAGCTAAAGTAAACCTACCACATGTACAATGCCCACTGCTGTCTGCTTTCTGCTTCTTGTCTCTCATAAGGCCAATAGCTGCACTTGACAGACCAGAGAGGCCAATGTATAGGAAGGAAGTTGCTTTTCCTACTATTTCAGATAAGGTGTCATTCATGAGAGCGACTTGTTGAACTAATCAGGTTAATTGAGAGGTCTGGACAGCCGTCAATGATCTGATCTTTCCTTCCTGTCAGGACTGAGGGCGGGGGAAGGACAAGAATGTTTTAGATAATTGGTTTAAATTCACGCTGCACAGAACTGGTGGTACATAATCAGCAATATTTACGCATTTTGTGGCTTTGTATGAATAGTGGATCCCTTCAACTTTGGAAGGATTCCATCAACACCTCCCCCATCCTCGTCGTACTAGCCTCAAAGTCGTCTCGTTGAGTCTCATTGTCTGTAACTTGTTCTCACCTAGGCCACTGCTAACAATGACCTGTTTCCTTTATCATCTTTACTTTTTTACATATCGTTCACTCACTTTTTCTACATCTCCTCCATGACCGTCAATATCCCTCGTTTCCCTTTCCCCTGACTCTCATTCTGATGAAATGGTCTCTCCCTCTGTTTCCCCTCTCTCCTCTCTCCCCCTCTCTCTCTCCCCCTCTCTCTCCCCCTCCCTCTCTCTCTCTATCTCTCTCTCTCCTCTCTCCCTCTCTCTCTCCCTCTCTCCCTCTCTCTCTCTCTCTCTCTCTCTCTCTCTCTCTCTCTCTCTCTCTCTCTCTCTCTCTCTCTCTCTCTCTCTCTCTCTCTCTCTCCACCTCTCTCTCTCCCTCTCTCTCCCTCTCTCCCTCTCTCTCTCCCCCCCTCTCTCCCCCCCTCTCCCTCTCTCTCTCTCTCTCTCTCCCCCTCTCTCTCTCTCTCTCTCTCTCTCTCCCTCTCTCTCTCCCCCTCTCTCTCCCCCTCTCTCCCTCTCTCTCTCTCTCTCTCTCTCTCCCTCTCTCTCTCTCTCTCTCTCTCTCTCTCTCTCTCTCTCTCTCCCCTCTCTCTCTCCCCCTCTCTCTCCCTCTTTCTCCCCCCTCGTTTCCCTTTCCCCTGACTCATTTTGATGAAATGGTCTCGACCCGAAACATCACCTATTCCTTTTCTCCAGAGATGATGTCTGACCCACTGAGTTACTCCAGCTTTTTGTGTCTATCTTCGGTATAAACCAGCATCTGCGACACAACACTTTTTTATTAATTATCTTCTTGTTCCTGATTTGACATTGCCTTACATTCTCCAACATGCCTGGTCAATAGTAGAGCCTTACTCACGTGATTAAGGGGGCCTGATGTTCTCCTCATGCAGCGTACACTCTCTCTGGGAGATGAGTTCTGAGCAGTCCTGAACTACTATTTACCTTATTGGTAACCCTCAGACTATCCTTGATTGGACTTTTGCTGGCTTTATCTTGCACTAAACCTTATTTCCTTATCATATATCTATACGCTGTGAATGGCTGCATTGTAATCACGTATTGTCTTCCCGCTGATGGGATAGCACGCTCCAAAACCTCGGTACACGTGACAATAAACTAAACTGAACTGGGTGGGTTATGAGAAGTGGCAGTCAGGATAAAGAATCCCTTTGAAGATAGACACAAAATGCTGGTGGACAGAAATGCTGGAGAATCTCAGCGTGCGAGGCAGCATCAATGGAGAGAAGGAATAGGCAACGTTTCGGGTTGAGACCCTTCTTCAGACTGAAGACCTGAAATATCGCCTTTTCCTTCTCTCCATAGATGCTGCCTCACCCCCCGTGTGTTTCTCAAGCATTTTCGTCTACCCTCTGATTTTACCAGCGTTTGCAGTTCTTTCTTAGACACAAAATGCTGGAGTAACTCGGCGGGTCAGGCAGTAGCTCTGAAGAAAAGGATCAGGTGTTGTTTCGGGTTGAAACCCTTAACGTCACCTATTCCTTTTTTCCAGAGATGCTGCCTGTCCCGCTGAGTTATTCCAGCATTTTGTGTCTATCTTCGGTGTAAACCAGCATTTGCAGTTCTTACCTACACACAAAGAACCCCTTCTACAGATCTTCCCCTCTGTCATCTTCCTTGTTTCTGACTTTGAAAAATGCTGGGAATCAAACTGTATATATTGATGTGCATGGCTTAGTGAGTCTCTGTCCTTATTAACCGCAAAGACACCCTCTAGCTCTGTTTCAATTTGTAGCATGCATATTCAGGTGGGGAATTAGTGTTACAGATTATAAAAATACATTGATTATTAGTGTTATAGGTATCACTATGTTTTAATGGGTCGATGAATGCCAACTGTGCTGTATAATTAATGTGAATCAACATTGCATGAAGATAAATTATCTGACCTCCGCTGTTTCAGAAAGCCATGATATTGTGCACAAAGTGCATGGCTTTCAATGCAAATTGAACTGGCAGTATTGTGACCCTGTTAATGGACTAACAGCTGTAGTAATTTTCATAAAGGGCTGAGGTTGAAATGCAGTTTGGAATCAGAGGGCAAATTACAATGTACCATCCGTGGAGATATTGATGAAACTAAGCACTTTTAGCAAGGTACAAAAGTATAGCATTGTCTTACATAGAAACTGAAGCCACAGCTTTACGGCAGCTCGCCCCAGCAGCTGATCTTGAAATATGATCCTTGGTGGCTTGGAGGATGCTTTGCGGAGTATAGATGTCAGACTCACCCCTGTCCTCAGCCACTTTTTAGTTTAGTTTTAGTTTAGAGATACAGCGTGGAAACAGGCCCTTCGGCCCACCGAGTGAGTCTACACCAACCAGCGATCCCAGCACACTAACACTACCCTACACACACTAGGGACAATTTACATGTACACCACACTAGTTAACCTACAAACCTGTACGACTTTGGAGTGGGGAAGATCTCGGAGAAAACCTACGCAGGTCACGGGGAGAACGTGCAAACTCCATACGGACAGCACCCTTAGTCAGGATCGAACCCGGGTCTCTGGCGCTGTAAGGCAGTAGCTCTGCCGCTTGGTCATCGTGCTGCCCGACTGTTCAGAATTCACTGGATTGCAATCCACAGCTCCAGCTGACGAGCCCCATCACAGTCACACAGACTAGGGAACAATTACATGGATGAGCTGCCAAAGGGCCTTAATGGAAAAGACTTCACCTTATGGATTTGGGGGGGAAAAGGGGAGAAACTGGGAATAAAAAAACGGCATTCCTTCTGAGTAAATACAAAGGAAATTTCTGCTTTTGATTCTGATTTTGTTGCAGATAAAGTAGGTGCCAAAGTGAGATAGCAGAGCCGAATTAAAGTAGTGATTTGCTTCCAAATGGCTGTAATAGTATGTTCAGTGATTAGGAGCCTATTTGAGATGTGAAGTATGGACCTTGGAGAGTTATGTTTGCTTTTTAAGCTACCGACTCCTTGCTACTCATCGCCATCCCTTAACTTGCTGACTGAATTCAGCTTCAAGAAGCTGCGTTTGGAGCTTTTAAACAGGTCTTTTATACACTTTAAATGCACATTTATGCTGTCATAAAGCCTTTTTGTGACTCTGAATGTGCAAAGTGAAAAGTTTCTGCAATTTTATTAGTGCAAAAATCTGCACGCACTATGCTTGGCAAGGAACATTTTAAGTGTTTTTCCTCTGCAATTTCCTTCTCTCTGTTGAAGGAGGTGAATTTACTGGGGCCCAGCTCGCCATTTTGCTGTTGCTTTGATTCAGTGTTGATACCTTTTGAGGGTCCAGATGATGAATGCCTTAGACTATTTGATCAGGAGGACATCATTGCCCTTTCCTCACCCCTCATTCTTCAAGTGATCTCTTTATACGATACAATACGGCCAAACTTTATTTACCCAAGGAGGGAAATTAGTCTGCCAACAGTCATGAAACATAACGAGGCTCATGAAACATGAAATTAAGGTGACGTCCAAGATTGGGGATGAGCAGAAATTGCCCTCAAACATCTCAAGACACAGCACGGAAACATTATCAAACACAATTTGAGGCCATGTCACATAAAGAAATAATAGGATAAGTGATGAGATGTGGTCACTTTTCAAGGATTTAAGGATTGTGTTAAGGTTGGCTTCACTAGCCATCTCGGAGCCCACAGGATGAGAGTGGAATTAAGTCCCTTTCTGATCACAAGGGACTGTCCAAAAAATAAAACATGACAAGCAACTGGCAGCTGAATGTATCACCACTCTTCGTTAAGTGATGAAGTAAGGTGGTTGTCTCCCTTGGTGGATCGATGATATCTTGGACAGCTCCAGGGTGGAGGAGATATTTCGATGGCTACCAGTAATGCTATGGAGTGATTTAGAAGCAAGGAAGTCAAATGGGCATAAGAGATGAATGGAAACTAATTGGGTGCAAAGAAATGGTGTTGAACAGAGGTGCCCTGGGTTTCAAGCCTGGAGATCGAGCTTTGATTCCTGAAGATAGCATCACAGGTGGATAGGGTTGGGAAAAAGACATGTGGCGTGTTTGTCTTCACAGGTCAGAGTATAAAAGCTGGGATGTTATGTTGCCAATTTACAAAACACTGGTTATGCTGCACTTGTGTACAGTTCTGGTTGCCACCAACAGGAAGGATGAGGTTGATTGGAGAGAGTGCAGGGGAGACTCAACTGGATAGAAGGACTGTAGTTATGGAGAGAGATTGTATATATTGGGCTTGTTTCCCTGTGTTGTGGTTGTGCAGTGGGTGGAGCAACTACTTTATAGTGTCAGAGACCCAAGTTCAAACTTGACCCTCTATGCTGCCTGTGTGGAGTTTGCATGTCCCTGTGACCGTGTGGGTCTCTTCTGGATGCTTCAGGGCGGCATGGTGACATAGCAGTAAAGCTACAGCACCAGAGACCCGGGTTCGATCCCAACTACAGGTGCTGTCTGTACGGAGTTTGTACGTTCTCCCCGTGACCTGCGTGGGTTTTCTCCGAGATCCTCAGTTTCCTCCCACACTCCAAAGACATACAGGTTTGTAGGTTAATTGGCCTGGTGTGATGTAAAATTGCCCCTAGTGTGCGTCGGGTAGTGTTAATGTGCGGGGATCGCTGGTCGGTGCAGACTTGGTGGGCCGAAGGGCCTGTTTCCATGCTGTATCTCTAAACTAAACTAAAAAGTATCATCCCACATCCCAAAGATATGCAGATTGGTTTAATTGCCCTCTGTGTGTATGTGACGTGCAGTTGAAGGGAATGTTGGGAGACTAAAATGGTTTAGGATAGAATTAGTTGTAGTGGTTAGTTGGATGGTTGATAGTTGGCAAGTACTTGTGGGCAGAAGGGCCTGTGTGCATGCTGTGTGACTCCATCACTTCTAATTAAGTAAGTAAGTAAGTAAGAAAGTTTATTGACCAAGTATTCCCATACAAGGAATTTGCCTTGGTGCTCCGCCCACAAGTAACAACATGACATACAGGGACAGTACATGTTTGCAGGGACTGGCTAAAAATGTCTGTATAGACCGGTGCCAGCTGTTTGGCACAGATCTATAGAGTAGAGTGGGAAACATTGTCAGATTTCCAGCTCTTTTGTCCTCGAACTTACTTGATTATTCACTTGAACTTACCTCCTGCACTGTGCCTGGAAGAAATGCAATGCTGTATACATTTGATTCCTTTTCTAGCAATAGGGCAAACCGAATAGATGCACAGAGTCTCTTGCCTAGAGAAGGTGAATCGAGGACCAGATAATAGGTTTAAGGTGAAGGGGAAAAGGTTTAATAGGAATCTGAGGGGTAACTTTTTCACACAATGTGCGGTGGCGTATGGAACGAGCAGTCAGGGATGGTAGTTGAGGCAGGGACTATCCCAATGTTTAGGAAACAGTTAGACAGGTACATGGATAGTTCATGTATGCTTGCTCTAGGGGGATTTTACATCGGGGATATATAGTACGAGGGCGATCGTTTCGTCGAAAATGCAGTCCGGCACCTGAACTCCCGTGCTCAGACTAGGTCTCCTCCATTGCAGTGGGAATTGGTTGGCACCTCATATGGCCTGGGTAGCCTTTGTCCGGATGAAGGGCCTGTTTCCTTAACCCTCTAGCTGTCTCCTGTATCACTCAGGCTCTCCTCCTCCCCCTTTTCCTGACTCTAATAAGAAGGGTTTGATTAATTCTGTGCTGCGACCCGTGGTCCAGCAATTTTGTGTACCATGGATAGTTCAGCTTGGGCAGAAAACTGAGGTGGGACTAGGGGGAGGTTAATTCTGTCGGTGGGGCAGTTTGGGAGGGCCTGTGATCACTTCTGTGACGTGGTAAGGAAGAAACTGCTTACATGTCAGAGAGGAAGAAAGCTTTTCAGCTAATTTAAAGATTTCCTCTGTGTCGTTTTGAAACTTAAATGAATGATTTAAATTGTATCAGCAATCTGACTCTTGTTGGTATTCTCAGGAAAGAGTTCCGCTGGTGGATTATTTTCTTTAGCACTTGAGGATAAGGGAAACTGTTAGTTTTAAAATTGGAAACATCTGGGCTCCCCTGGACAACCAGAGGGGGAATTGATGAAACATAACACTGTGTGTTCAAAACCCCAGCTCTTTCTTTGGTTCCAACAATGAACATGGAGCTTGAATCTTTGGTGTACCACATCTTACAAGAATAACGTTTCAAGAGGGCGAGTAAATAAATAAATCAACCAATGAAGTTAATTTAATTGTGTTCATGTGCGATTGGATCCATTAGTTTCACACCCATGTCTATGCTCCTGCTTATGGCAAGAAGGAACTGCAGATGCTGGTTTACACCGAAGATAGCACAAATTGCTGGAGTAACTCAGCGGGACAGGCAGCGTCTCCGGAGAGGAGGAATGGGTGACGTTTCTTGTCAAGACCCCTTCATCTGAAGATGCTGCCTGTCCCGCTGAGTTACTCCAGCATTTTGTGTCTATCTTCTACGCTCTGCTTGATTGCCTTTCACCTTACTGCATTTCCCTTTATCGACCTGCCTGTCTTTGCTCTTCTCCATCATCTACTAATGGCCCTGTCCCACGGTACGAGTTCATTCCAAGAGTTCTCCCGAGTTTGCCTTGATTCGAACTCGGAGATTTACGGTAATGGCCGCTCGTCGGTACTCGGGGCTCTCGTGGACATTTTTCAACGTGTTGAAAAATCTTCACGAGTCTTCCCGATCTTATCTGCCGTTAGCGAGTCTTCCTGAGTACCTGCCGTTAGCGTTACGAGCCGCTAAGAGACGTCCCCGAGCTCCGACGTACCCGCTACGTTCATTCTCCGTGCTTGCCACGAGTTTGATTTTTTTAGAGAGCTCTTGGAATGAACTCGTACCATGGGACAGGGCCAAACACCAGCTTTCCCTTGGAGTTGTGCTTGCTATTTTACTGAGCCACTCGAATAGTGGAAGCAAGTTCCGCATTCTAACCATGGGTCCCATGAGTTTGCTTTTGAGTTTATTAGTAACTGGGGGTGGGGGAGAGAGGATTAGCCCTGGCAGAAGATGGTATTCAATATCATTCATTATCCATTCGACAGAGATGCTGGGCTTAGCTCTCAGATCCAATTAAAAAGTATCGGAACAAGGGTCTCGACCTGAAATGTCACCCGTTCCTTCGATCCAGAGATACTGCCTGGCCTGCTGAGCCACTCCAGCATTTTGTGTCCATCTTCAGTGCAAACCAGCATCTGCAGTTCCTTCCGAGGTAAAAAGTGCATTCCCCTTGAAGGCAGAGAGTCCATGATAGTGGCGCTGAAGGGAGAACTGCGTGCCTACTCATTCTTGGTACCCTAGTTGGGGTAGATGTGCCTCAAACAACTCCTCCAGTAAATACCTCAGACAGCAGTCTTTTCTGGTTTACTCCCCCACCCACCCCCACCCCCACCACTCCCCTTATTTTTTTATTTCACTTCCTGTCATAAAGGTCGGGGAAGGGTGACCCCTGCATCAGCAGCAAGGTTACTGAATTATTCATGCAATTGACTTTGTGTCAGCGTACACATTTGTGCAGAGGGATGTTTTATTCATTTATCTCATTTAAAGGCCTTCCCTGCACCTGTTCTACCACTAAGTACCGAGTGATTTGCATTTGATGCTAATTTAGTTACTGTATCAGACTGATTTCTCTCTTAATTTATTTTTTGAACAACACTCGCTCAGAAAGGTAGTAAACAACAGATTTGGTTGATTTTTTTGTTGTATTTATTAATTGGTAAGGGAAATCCTGATTTTTAGTTCCTTGCATTTCACGTTTCTGTGCACACACACGTTCACCTTGGTAGTAATGTTGCTGTCTTTCATCTTGCTCAATGTGGCTGTCTGCATTTAAAAATAAAATGAACCCATTATACCAAATAGTTTTGACTTCATTACACAGAGGACTGAAGTCCTTCCTCTTCTTCTTCTCCTTGTTCTTCTCCTTCCTCCCCTTCCTTATCCCTTGGGAAGGAGGGGGACTTGCTTACTTTCCAGGCCTGTGCTTCCTGAGGCAGCTAATGAAGCCAGCGTGGGGACTGCAGACTCTGCCACAGGTGGGACATTAGATGCTTGATGAGGTGGTTGGTTTGGCTAATTGGGATGGTTTGCACCCTTCCACTATTTCATAGTGTTGTCCACCTGCTGCCACAGTAGAGACTCCGACCAGGTGGTCACTGGCCCCTTGGATGTTTCTTCTCAATTTTGAGTGGTCGCAGGTCAGGAATTCCCATGAGTCGATGAGGATGTTATTATTTCTTCAGGAGATTCGGCATTAGAATTGTCATATCGGGCAAATATCAGTGGGGTTTTTTTTTAAGGCAGAGATAGATAGATTCTTGATTAGTACAGGTGTCAGAGGTTATGGGGAGAAGGCAGGAGAATGGGGGTAGGAGGGAGGGATAGATCAGCCATGATTGAATGGCGGAGGAGACTTGATGGGCCGAATGGCCTAATTATACTCCTATCCCTTATGATACAACCAGTCAGGATGCCTTCTATAAATGGGCAGCATGGTGGTGCAGTGGTAGAGTTGCTGCCTTACAGCGTTTGCAGTGCCGGGGACCCGGTTCTGATCCCGACCTGACGTGCTGTCTGTACGGAGTTTGTACGTTCTCCCCGTGACCGCATGGGTTTTCTCCAAGATCTTCGGTTTCCTCCCACACTCCAGTGACGTTCGTAGGGTAATTGGCTTGGTATGAATGTACATTGTCCCTACTGTATGTAGGATAGTATTAATGTGCGGGGATCGCTTGCTGGTGTGGACTCGGGGGGCTGAAGGGCCTCTTTCCGTGCTGTATCTCTAAACTAACCTAAAACAAAACTAAACAAAACTAGTGCATCTGTAGAAGTAGGATTATTCAATGACACGCTGAAACTCTTAAGCTCAGTCATAGAGTCAGAGACCATAGAAACTGATCCTTCGGCCCAACCAATCCATGACAGCAAAGACGCACCATCTAAGCGACCCCCAAATACTTGCTCATGTTTGGCCCAAATCCCTCTAAACCTTTCCTATCCATGAGCAACTTCTGAGAAAGTATGGAAAGAAGGGGTGCTTGTCGGAGCTAGAAAGTGACCCATGGTTTCTTGACCATCATGGAAACGTGGTTGGGGGAAGGTAGAGGGAGGGACATGCAGCAGGGGCAAGTTGGCAGATCAATATTTTGCACCCAGGTGTTGAGGTGACCTCAGTACTGGAATGGAGTTGTTAATGGTGGGACAGTGTTCTGTTCATCCCCTACACCAGCTCCATCCTGATGGGAATTCTGTTGGAGATGAGGAGCAACCTTGCAACAAGGAAGACTGAGAAGGCTGATCTGCAGTTAAGGCGCAAAGAACAGTACTCTCGTTATGGCAATGTTAATATACGAGAACATTCTTTAATTGGCATCAAGTTGGTTTGGCAAACACTCACCGTTCATATACACATGTAGCTTCCAGATAGTTGGAGGAATCTTAAAATGTTTGACAGTAATTCTGCGAAGTCTTACTCCCAGCCTCACATAGAGCAGAGATATAATGGAAATACAGCAGATTCTGCAGCCATCATTATAGCTGGTGAACTCTGCACATTAATGAGTCTCGGAAGAGAGGATTTATCCAGTGGCTAATCAGCAGAACTTTGGAAAGTCGGACCAATGTTGCTGTGTGTTGAAATCATTTATGTTAACATAAATAGATACATGAGGAGGCCATTCGGCCCTTTGACACAGCACCGCCATTCATTGAGATCATGGCTGATCATCCACGATCAGTAACCCGAGCCTGCCTTCTCCCCATGTCCCTCGATTCCACCAGCCCCAAGAGCTCTATCTAACACTCTTTTAAATTCATCCAGTGAATTGGCCTCTACTGCCTTCCGTGGCAGAGAATTCCACAAATTCACAACTCTCTGGGTTAAGACAGCGATGCAGGATTAATATTGTGTATTTTGGGTAAAATATTGCCTGCAATTTGTTCGGTAAATTGTTCCTGCCCCTTAGGTGTTGCTTGTTTTGACAGCTGGTTTTGTTGGACTGGCTAAGTTGCTTGCATACCTGATACCAGACTGATGAAACAGACACATTATTCTGAACTTGTCTCAAAAAAAGATAACCAGGCAGAGAAAAATAATGCAAGGATGGGTTCAAAGTCTCCTCGAAAGCGTGTAAATTCACCACTGACTCCTGGGAACCCTTGGCCCATGGCTGCGCATGGTGCAGAAGGAGCATCTGGAATAGCATTGAAAAGCTCAAGGCCTCGCATCAGCACCAGGTAGAGCTCTGCAGATGGGGGATGGACACCTCACAAACCAACCATCCACCTGCCCACCTTCTTTGTCAACTTCTGCCCCACGTCTGGCAGAGTCTGCGGTGCCCAGCTCAGCCAGAGTAGAAGAAAGTTGTCCTCATTCTCAAAGGACTTATTGCAAACTCAAGCCTGAACTAAAATGAATCAATGCCTTCGGAGCTGGCTGTCTTTCTGGGATTTCATGGCTGATGGCCAAGATATCGGTAAGGAGCAAGCTTGGAAAAGTGCAGCGACATGGAGTCATACAGCACAGAAAGAGGCCAGCAAGTCCTTGATGACCATTGAACACCCATTTTCACTAACCCTACACCAACCCCCTCCAGATTCCACCACATACCTACACACAAGGGGCAGTGTCTAATTAACCTCATATCTGTGAGAAAATCACTACATCAAGGATCACCTATGTAATAGAAACATAGAAACATAGAAAACAGGTGCAGGAGTAGGCCATTCATCCCTTTCAAGCCAGCACCGCCATTCAATATGATCATGGCTGATCATCCTAAATCAGTCCCCTGTTCCTGCTTTCTCCCCATATCCCTTGATTCCGTTAGCCCTGAGCTCTATGTAACTCTCTCTTGAATACATCAATTGTAAGAAGGACATGCAAACTCCATATAAATCATCATTTAACTTGGGTCGCTGTCTCTGGAAGCCAGCGGTACCTTTAGCCGGTGTGTAGAACATCCCAGCAGATCCCACTGTTACTTAAGCTCTCACTGTTTCATGCTTACATACAAAATGACAGATACTTAGGGAGTATTTGGCTTAGTAAATAAATAGTAGCCAGAAATAGCCCTACTCTTTGATATTTTTACATCCATCTAAGCACAATAGAAATAAAATATTTTATGTTTTCACATGCTTGTCTTTTGACAGTGTAGCAATCCCTCGGTATTTAGGTTAGCTTAGTTTAGTTTAGAGATACAACGCAGAAACAAGTCCTTCACCCCACCGAGTCCTTGCCGACCAGCGATCCCCGCACATTAACACTATCCTACACACACTAGGGACAATTTACAGTTACACCAAGCCAATTAACCTACAAACCTGTACGTCTTTGGAGTGTGGGAGGAAACCGAAGATCTCTGGGGAAAACGCATGCAGTCACGGGAGGAACGTCCAAACTCCGTACAGACAGCACCCGTGGTCAGGATAGAACCCGGGTCTCTGGCGCTGTAAGGCACTAGCTCTACCGCTGCGCCACCGTGCTGCCCGTGCATGTGTTAATCTGGGTTCTGAAAGTGTTCTATTGTGACAGAGTTATGAATACGTAGACAGATGAGAATTTCAAGTCCTTAATAAAACAGTATGGTTACTTTAAGTATTTCTTTTTAATTGGCCTCTGGTTGTGCTCAAGCTCCGTAAAATATGGTGCTGAGTTGTACAGTAGAAACAATCTCTAGTAACTGTGGAGGAGTGCAGGAAACATTCCCATAACTGCTCGCATGGCCCTTGCAATCGCCTGGGGATTTTGGGTTGTGAATAAGAATTTTGGCAGAAGATACCAGAATACTGGAGTAACTCAGCGGGACAGGCAGCATCTCTGGGTTGATGGGATGAGTGACGTTTCGGGTCAAGACCCTTCTTCAGTCTTCAGATGTCTCAACCCGAAACGTCACCCATTCCTATTCTCCAGAGATGCTGCCTGTCCCGCTGAGTTACTCCACCACTTTGTGTCTATCTTTGGTGTTAACCAGCCTCCGTAGTTCCATCCTAAGAATTTTGGCAGATTTATTTCTCCCCCCCCCTCCTTCCCCCCTCCCCCCCCCCCCCCCCCCTAGCCGCACTGTGCCCCCCCCCCCCCACCCCCCCCCCCCCCCCCCCTCCCCTCCTCCCCCCCACCGAACCCCCATCCCTGCCTCCCCACCGCCTATCTGGTGCAGTGGTGCTGGAGAATTGCTTTTAATATGATTGAGCCTGTATCTAACTGCTATTGCAATGCATTATACCTTCATTGATTAACTGATACAGATGAATGTCTCAAAGCGGGCTGGTGAGATTTCTATGTATAAAGCTATATGGTGTGGATGTGGTCGTTTACAGCTGTGGGAATGAAGTTTGAGTTACTGTAGATTGATGCGATGTTCGAGTGCTTATATGGTTGCAGTGATACAGTTTATTATTGGAATATGGAACTGCTCAGGCACATAATATGGATGAGATTAATTTTGATGGTTGCATCATTTATCATATTTATACCGTCACTTTAAGAGACACTCAGAAGGGGTGTTTATACAAGGGAAGATTATCACAGACATTACGGAAGCACTATTAAATGAAACAATCCATTCCTTTTCCACAAGTGACCTGTTGCATACTGTTTTTATCTTAATTTTTTATTCCAATGCGGAATTATGCAGCAGACGGGCCTCAGATTTGATAGTGGGCAGAATCAGCTGTTTGCATCGCACCCTCGACCAGTTAGTCTATCTTATTATAAGATTTATCTAATTATAAATAAAGTGGCCACATTTCTGATCTGAAAAAAAATGGACAGTGTTCCTTTTGCTGTAGCAATGTGGTGGTCAGAGGGGGCAGTGATTCCATGGTAATGTCTTCTCGTCTGTACTTGCAAGACGGTGATCTTCCTGTGAGGGGCTGTAGTCCAATCAATGTGTTAATCTTGCTTTTGCTATTTACCAGTTAAGGGCCTGTCTCACTGTACGAGGTAATTCAGGAGTTCTCCCGAGTTTCCCCTGATTCGAACTCGGAGAATTACGGTAATGGCCGCTCGTAGATACTCTGGGCAATCGTGGACATTTTTCAACATGTTGAAAAATCTTCACAAATCTTCGCAAGCTTACCGCGGTTCCCGAGTACCTGCCGTTAGGGTTACGAGCCGCTAAGAGTCGTCCCGAGCTCCGACGTACCCGCTACGTACATTCTACGTGCTTACCACGAGTTTGATTTGTTTTTAAACTCGGGAGAGCTCTTGAATTACCTCGTACAGTGGGACAGCCCCTTTACTCTGCCTCCACAGAGAGAGGTCAGATCAGAATCTGCTGATTGCATAATGATGCATTTATGAAGCTCTTCTAACATGAAACTCTTTGAAAGCAAGGGTCAACGCATCAACCATAAATCGATCTTATACTAAGATCTATCTAACTATAAAAAAGTGGCCCAAAGTCTGAACAGGAAAAAACATTCAAAATGCAAGTCAAGGAAGAGAAAGAAATGTAGGGGGTCGGTGATAGGGAGAAAGTGGGAGAGAGTAGAGATGAAAGATGAAATCTCCGCTAATGAAACGTCGTAAATGGATAGTGAGAAGCTGTTGGAATCGAGGGCTAATGGATGGAGAGGGGGTCCAGTGTTGGGTGGAGTAACAGTGACTATCGTGCAGCCACAGGAGGAATTAATGCTTAAGTTTCGGTGGGTTATCATGTGCTCAGTAATAATATAACTCATGGTTTTGGTGTCTGCATCTGTTAGAGTGAAATGGGGGCAGACGGTGGGAGGTCAGCATCACGACACAGCAATTAGCGTGGGAATTATAAGGATGAGTTTTGGTGTGAGTGTGGCTGAGCCAGCGAAATGTTCAGTTCCGTTTAGTTTATTGTCACGTGTACCGAGGTACAGTGGTAAAGCTTTTGTTGCGTGCTAACCAGTCAGCGGAAAGACAATACATGATTACCATCGAGCCATTTACAGTGTATAGATACATGATAAAGGAACGACGTTTAGTGCAAGGTAAAGCCAGTAAAGTCCGATCAAAGATAGGAATAGCAGCTAAGTTAGAGCTGAAAGGAATTGGTTGAGTTTCCTTTGGAAAATTGAAACCGAGGCTGCAAGTGCCAACATTTTAAGTCTTGTACCAGAACCCCAGAGGTGGATTCAGTGTAGTTTTACTTGAAGAGGCAATGCTTCATTCATGAGGTGCAGTGAAACAAAGCAGCCCGGCAGTACAGGCAGTTGTTGGAGTGAAGGGAGTTCCAGTGAGAGGCAGTATTCAGCAGCCCCCACACACATGGGCTGGACTACTGATAAGGGGCACATGTCACTCAGACAATGCAAGTAAATGGGGATGAAGAGATAGATAGGTCAGGGAAAGAAGTGTGACTGCTGAAGGCACGCCTGGTGCACTGGTACAGTCAGGTGTAGAGAAGGAAGATAAAGCATCCGAGATGTTAAATGTGTAAGAAATTAAATTTGTTTTTGTACCTGTGGTCGTTAGTGAACTGTGGAGGAAGATGATTGCAAACAAGCTGGGGAGAGGAACATGGGCTAGTATCAGGGCCCTCACCAGCACTGTGGAACCTCTGTGAGGGGGAGAACAAGGGAGGAACCAGCGGTGGTGGGGGGGGGAGAACAAAGGAGAACCTGGCACGGGATACCTTGTAACTTTGCGGGTGCCCTTTATGTGGTGACTCTTTGCATACCTTGGGTGTGCAAAACGAAGAATATAACTGTGACTTGTCACATGTGACAATAAAGTATTCATTCATTCATTCATTCACATCCTGGGACAACCAGGGATGGACTACCAGTGACAACCTTGCAAGCGATGCTCTCATCCTACGAATGAACCAAGGAAACAGCATGCAGCAAAATATACCGAGAGCACCCAAAATTAGACGCCGTAAGTGTAGAATTATGTCACCAACAAATGTGAAATTATTGTCACCAACAAGAGGAATTTGTTCACGAAGGAACTGCAGATGCTGTTTTAAACTGCAGATAGGAGAAGGAAAAATGTCCTCTGAAAATAGACACAAAATGCTGGGGTAACTCAGCGGGTACGGGCAGCATCACTGGAGAGAAGGAATGGGTGACGTTTCGGGTCGTGACGAGTCAGTCTGAGGAAGGGTCTTGACCTGAAACGTCACCCATTCCTTCTCTCCAGAGACGCTGCCTGTCCCGCTGAGTCACTCCAGCTGTTTGTGTCTATTTTCAGAGGTAATTTTTCTTTGCACACAGAGAAAATGCACTATGCAACTTGCCACCACAGGCACACGTAACACAAAGCCAGCTGATCATTCAAGGATATACTGACAGGTAAAGAGGGGCGGAGAGGTCGATGTGGAACACAAATGCTCAATTAGACCTCTCGTCTCAAATGGGTAACTTCAGTGCATATAAGTTATTGGTGAAGGGGAGAAGAAACAGTAATTAGATTCAGCCCGAAAGCAGAATGGGTTTGGAGGAGATTTGAACAGTACAAGGACACAACTTACATGCTGACAAAATATTTAACTAAGCTCAATATCACTGGAAAGTAACTCAGTATCTGGCTGCATCCCAAATTCCCATTGTCCTTCATAGACACTGACTTGTGTTGAAGTACAGCTTCTCCCCGCAGCAGACACCCTCTGGTGCCTCACTGTACGTGTGGGCCTTGGTGGTGCGTTTGCGTCAGCAGCCCATTGAGCTACATGGTGCCTCTGAGTGGAGTCAGATCCTGTGCTCTCCCCAAAATCCTCACATGTTTCAGACAGGAATCATTGGGTGACAATGAAGAATCCAAATGAAGACCAAGTTATAGATGCTGACCCCAATGCAAGAGGAAGCAACACTGAGACACACAATAAATACTGAAGCAACCTATGCGCCATCATTCCCAGGGAAGCCAGACTTACCTAGTTCTCACCTTACACAAAGCCCAGTGTTTGCATCCTGCAGGGTTGTGTCCACCTATACATGCAGTGGTACAAACCTGCTTTAATTTGCAGATGTCCCTAAAGTTGATCTTGTCCATAGGTCAGGAAATATGCAAAATCGCTGTATTGCAATGGATGGGATCAAAAGCACACAATGCACAGACTGATAATGAAGAACAATGGCCAGGGTGGTGAAGACAAATTCTGGCATGCTGGCCTTCATTGTGTACAGAAGTAAGGGACATTATGTTGCAGCTGTACAAGATATTGGTCAGGCTGCACTTGGAGTGTTGTGTCCATTTTGGTCACCGTGCTATGAGAGAGATGTCATTAAGCAGGGAATAGTGCCGAGAAAGATTCACCAGGATGTTGCCAAGATCTGCACTCAGGTTGGGACTTTATTCCTTGGAGTTTCGGCGACTGAGGGATGATCTTATAGGACATGTATAAAACCATGAGGGGCATAGATAGGGGAATGCTCACAGACATTTCCCGGGGTTGGGGAATCAAGAACTAGAAGGCACAGGGTCATTGTGAGAGGGTAAAGGTTTAATAGGAACCTGAGGAGCAGATTTTTCACCCAGAGAAAGGTAGGTGTATGGAATTAGCTGCCAGAGGCAGTTAAGATACATTAACATTTAAAAGACATTGTGACTGTTACATTAATAGGAAAAGTTTAGAGGAATATAGGTCAAACACAGACTAGTTTAGATGGACATCTTGGTTAGCATGAAAGAGTTGGGCCAAAGGGCCTGTTTCCATGCTGAGTAAACAATCCTTAATAGTGGAGGGAAGAGTAGAATGAGTTATGCCATTCATAGGAATGAACATATTTCCATACGTTGGTCTTTGGAATGTAATAATATTGAGAGCTCTCTGGTATGTAGGGACCTCTATAAATTGGGTGTTTATGGATGTTTATGGCCATCCAACACTTTCATGGCCACTTTTATTGATGCCAGCTCTTATTTACGTTCAGACCTTTTTCTAAACTGAATATAATTTCTGAAAATGTAAATTCACGGTAGAATTTGAACTCATAAAAGAAACATGTAGGAATTGATTTTTTTTTTACCATTGGAAGGTTATGTAATCAATCCTACAATTAAAAAATATTTTTTAGTCAGACTTGCTAAAATGTCTCACTTCCCAAATGGGGAGCCTGCTCTCCATCCCTGCATCGTGTCGAACAGAAGAACCATCCCTTCCACCCTCACACAGTTGCATAAAGCAACAGCCCGAGAGAAATGTTTCATGGCATGGTGAAAGTGCTTTGTGCAGTTTGCTCTCCTTATTTAAAATACTTGGCTTTGAGGGGGTGCAGAAAACTTCACCAGATTGATTCCTGGGCTGGGTAGGAAGGAACTGCAGATGCTGGCTTAAAACAAAGTTAGGCACAAAAATGCTGGAGTAACTCAAGAGTGTCAGACAGCACCGCTGCTAGAGAAAAGGAATAGGTGACGTTTCAGGTCTGATGAAGGGTCTCGACCTGAAACGTCACCTATTCCTTTTCTCCAGAGATGCTGTCTGACCCGCTGAGTTACTCTAGCATTTTTGTGTCTATCCTGGGCTGGGTGCCTGGCATGCTGAGGAGATATCCTTTGATATCCTTTGAGTGCTTGGCTTGGCACAGCCGCACAGCAGATGTGAAGGTAAAAACAATACGATGTCACCTGAAACTTTTGCCTCCAAAACGTTGAGGAATTACAGTGTCATTGATGTGCAGCCTTCTCTGAATAAGATGTTAAATCGAGATATCTCAGACAGATGTAAAAAACAATGTTGAAGAAGAGCAGGGGAGTTATCACAGGTGCCTAGACCAATGACTTTAAATCAGATTTGTCTGAAGATAGACACAAAATGCTGGAGTGACTCAGCAGGACAGGCAGCATCTCTGGCTAGAAGGAATGGGTGAAGATGTCTTGGGTCGAGACCTTTCTTCAGTATCATATTGCTCTTGTGCATCTATATTTGCTGTTAGTTTGCTGGCAGTGATTGTACTTCAGAAATGCTTAGTTGTGAAGTGCCTTGAGGTGTCTAGAATCCACAAAAGGTGTTACACAATTGTAAGCTTTGTCTTTTGAACATAGACACAAACTGCTGGAGTAACACAGCGGGCGGGACAGGCAGCATCTATGGAGGGGAGCAATGGGTGACGTTTCGGATCGAGACCCTTCTTCGGACTGAGAGTCAGGGGAGAGGGAAAGAAAATATGGAAGGGTCCAAAGAATATATAAGGTCAAGACAAGAATCAAGAGAGTTTTATTGTCATATGTCCCAGATAGGACAATGAAATTCTTGCTTGCTGCAGCACAACAGAATGTGTAAACATGATACAGAACAGGAGAAAAAAGTTCCAGTGTGTATAAATACCATAGACCAAGAAAAGAACAGATTGAAGCAGACGATGATCTGGGAAATGTACCATGGTTCATTGTTGAATGAGGGGAAGGTGACAAGAAGGCATACAAACAGTAAAATTAATCCTGACAGTGAAACTAGTAGAACTAGGGTGTAAGAGGGACGGAGAGAGAGGGAAAGCAAGGGTTACTTGACGTTATTGAAATCAATATACATACTGCTGGATTGTAAACTGCCCAACCGAATAATGAGGTCCTGTTCCTCCAATTTGCGCTGGGGCTCACTCTGACGGTGGAGGAGGCCCAGGACAGAAAGGTCAGTGTGGGAATGGGAGGAGGAGCTATAGTGTTTGACAACCGGGAGATCACGTGGGCCGAGGCGGGCTGAGAGAAGGTGTTCAGCGTAACGATAGCCCTTTCTGTGCTTGGTCAACTGGTCATAGCCTCAGGATTTCCTTCGCTCAGAGGGTAAAGGAATGTTGGAATGTGTGAATGCCCCATGCTGAGCATGTTCAAGCCTGAGATTAATTAATATCGACAATTGAGGAATCAATACATATTGTTTTGGTTAGGTAGTTGGGAATCAATGTAAAAACGTAACTGCTGGGGCAGGATAGAGGGGTCAAATGGCCTGTTCCTGTTTTTGTTTCTTTAGTGCTTATCAAAAGGCTCGCATGCTGTTTCACATTAAGTGAAGAATAATATGGGTGGATTGCTCAAGCATTGGATGACGTTTAACAGAGAACTCAGGGGAAATGTTTTACAGAATAAACTTAGAATCTTTCATCTCCAAAGCAAGAGACGCCATGTTCCTTTTAATGACAGCATGCTAAAAGCTTATTGCCCAGAAGAACTGGTCCACCCCTCCCTGTAGGCGGATGGGGTGTTCAACCTGAAATGTTAAGTCTGTTTCATTTTCCGCAGATGGCACTTGACCTGGTGAGTGTTTCCAGCATTTTATGTTTTTCTTTCAAATTTCCAACATTGATAGTTTTCTTATTTTGTTTTTATTCCTTCCACCTGCAAAATGATGGAAAAAAAAACCTCACATCCCCAGGCTTACTTTCTCAATACTTACTCAGGAGTCTTTCATTGCCATATGCACTGGCAATGGAACAATGACATTCTTACTTGCTTTAGTTTCACAGGCACATTAACGCAACAACACAACAAATACATGTACAATAATCAGTAATTCGATAAATGATCAATAATATTAGGTAACCAGACCATAATTAATGCATAACCAGTCCATGTTACACATGGTCTAAAGTCATACAACACAAAAGCAGCCTCTACGACCAAACCTACCCATGTTTGCCAAGATGCCCCATAGTCACTAGTCCCACCTGCCCACGTTTGGCCCATGTCCCTCTAAACCCTTTCTATCCAATTTTATTTTTGAGTCTCCTTCTGTCTTTTCGAGATGTTACTTTCACAAATGTATGATGCTGGGTGCACCTGGTTGAGGGAGAGGAAGAAATAATTCCTTGTTCCAAATCGCTGGCCATAAATTTATATACATGCGTCTGAGTGTGTTAGTGAATCAGGTTGTGCTGAGCTGCTATACATGTGGAATAGTTTGCCAATATCCACAGCCAAATCCCATGTTTGAGTGAGATGTTGAAGGCTGGTAACAGGTAGCTAGTTAGTTTAGTTTATTGTCACGTGTACCGAGGTTCAGTGAAAAGCTTTTTGTTGCATGCTCTCCAGTCAGCAGAAAGACAATACATGATCACAATTGAACCATTTACACTGTATAGATACATGTTAAAGGGAATAACGTTTAGTGCAAGGTAAAGCCAGCAAAGTCCAATCAAGGAACGTCCGAGGGTTACTAAAGAGGTAGATAGTAGTTCAGGACTGCTCTCTGGTTGCAATGGGATGATTCAGTTGCCTGATAAATGCTTGGAAGAAACTGTCCCTGAATCTGGAGATGTGCGTTTTCACACTTCTATACCTTTTGCCTGATGGGGGAGGGATGAAGAGGGAGTGGCTGGGGTGCGGCCCATCCTTGATCATGCTGCTGGCCTTGCTGAGGACTATGGTGCCATCCTCACCTTGGTGCCATTTATGTTATGTTGTGTCGTGGACTTTCTGTGTTTGTGCTTTTTTAAAAAAATTCAATTTCAATTTTATTTTTAATATTTTTATTATTTATTTATCATTTATTTATTTAATTTAAATTTTTATTTTTTTTTGGTGATTTTTTTAATGATACTGCCTGTAAGGGAAATTCATTTCGTTGTCTCAAATTGAGACAATGACAATACATTTGAATACAATACAATACAATACTGAGGCAGCGTGAGGTATAAGTGGAGTCAATGGAAGGGAGGTTGGTTTGTGAGATGGTCTGGTCTGCGTCCACAATTCGCTGCAATTTCTTGCGGTCTTGGATGGAGCTGTTCCCAAACCAGGCTGTGGTGCATCCTGATAAAATGCAGTCTACAGTGCATCTGTAGAAGTTGGTGAGAGTTGTAGGGGACATGCCAAACTTCTTCATCCTTCAACACAGCATGGAAAGGTAATGCTGCCCAGGTTTGGTGAGCTGGTGTGGAAATGGAAGCAGATTACTTGTTTTAGTTTGGTCATCTCTCATCCGTTCTCCCTTTAGTTGAAAAGGATAGTGTAAAAACTGAAAGAACTGTAAACCAGCCTCCTTAACGACGCACAGTCCCCCCTTGAAGGTAATTGCTGATTAGAAACTGGGCTTTGGGAGTAACAAGAGAGGCGTTGAGGTTTTATTTGCTAAATAAACATTTCAAAATCCAGAAGAACTTCTGGTAATAGATCAGATTTCACATCTCAGACTTCAGAGATAACACTAAGCACTAACAGCTGTGTAAGTAACATTTAGGTTAGCTATGATTAAATTTTCCTTTCAAATGGCGACTCACAAATGACCAGCATCACAAAAACAATGAAAAAAAAGGAGATTTATAACATTTTTCGTAGTGTAAGTGGAATTTAAAGTGCAATTTGTGAAGACTTAGCAGCTTCAAGAATATTTTGTGTTCTTTTTGGGAGTGTGCTTGTCCTCCACTCACTCCCATACAAGCATTTGACTGGGCTGAGTGTATCCAGTGGACTCAGAGCTTGGGGCGACTTTTAATTCATTTTCATTTTTCTCCCTTTCTGGTCTGAGAGCTCACAATTGTCATGCATGGAGCTAGTGTGTAGGACATCCATGACCTGGACCCCACCAGACCACGTATTTCTGTGCTCAGTAGAAGAAAGAAACCTAGTGAAGCTTTTTATGGCACTGTTTGCTGTTTGCTGTTCGCTAACTTTCCACCCAGATCCAAGTCCAGGTTGTCCTGCATGGGACGGAGAGGTCTAAAGAAGGGTCTCGACCCAAAACGTCACCTATTCCTTTTCTCCAGAGATACTGCCTGACCCGCTGAGTTACTCCAGCATTTTGTGTCTATCTTAGGTTTAAACCGGCATCTGCAGTTCCTTCCTGCACAAGGGATGGAGAGAGGTGGGTTGGTGGGGATGATTAGACTTGATGCCCCCCTGTGATATCTCATCCAAAGTTCATGAACAAGGATACTGCTCCTAAACTGATATATTAATTTGAACAGACAGTGAATAAGTTTAAAATACGTTCTCCTGCAGCGGTTGGATAGGGATGTGCACTGCAATAGCACAGGCTAAAGATCAATGCAGACCCATGCTTGTTGTTGGTCAATGTGCCTCAGTACCAATGTTACAATGTACTTTCACTGTACTGGTAAGAATAAGGGGTTGGCCATTTAGGACTGAGATGAGGAAAAACTTTTTCACCCAGAGAGTTGTGAATCTGTGGAATTCTCTGTCACAGAAGGCAGTGGAGGCCGATTCACTGGATGTTTTCAAGAGAGAGTTAAGGGCCTGTCCCACTGTACGAGGTAATTCAAGAGTTCTCCCGCATTAAAAAAAAAAATCAAACTCGTGGTAAGCACGTAGAATGTACGTAGCGGGTACGTCAGAGCTCGGGACGTCTCTTAGCGGCTCGTAACGCTAACGGCAGGTACTCTGGAAACGCGGTAAGCTCGTGAGGACTCGCGAAGATTTTTATACATGTTGAAAAATGTCCACGAGAGCCCCGAGTACCTACGAGCGGCTATTACCGTAATTCTCAGAGTTCGAATCAGGGTAAACTCGGGAGAACTCTTGAATTAGCTCATACAGTGGGACAGGCCCTTTAGATAGAGCTCTTAGGGTTAATGGAATCAAGGGATATGGGGAGAAAGCAGGAACGGGGTACTGATTTAGGATGATCAGCCATGATCATATTAAACGGTGGTGCTGGTGCAAAAGGCTGAATGGCCCACTCCTGCACCTATTTTCTATGTTTCTATGTTTACTGTCTGGAGCCCAGAACAGGCAAACGCCAGGGATAGTTGACAGGCACACTTCCAGTGTTCTGTTGTAGCAAGCAGTGAGCTAAGGGTGGCACAATACAACAGCTTTTCCAAAGTTGTTTTGAGCCAGCAACACACACACACACACACACACTGCCAGTTTTCCTCTTAAAAAAAGAAAACACGTATTTTGACAAACGCCTGCTTTATAAACAATATTTTGACAGCACAAGTGCTGAAATGGGCAGAAGCAAGAGCTGTGGAGAACCCTTTCCTGTCACTGGATTGTCAGTAGCAAGTCAGACCATCTGTCAGCGAAGGGCCCTTATGTGGGGACTAGCCTTCGATGTGTGTTTTCTTACCTCTAACCAGCCTAGGAGAGGTGGCCCAGGGGAATTGGGAGACACTGATTGACAGCCTCAACATCAGGACATGAAATGTGTGAAAAAGTTTAACTTACATTTGGCAAGATCCCAAATACCCCCCTGCCCTCCTCCCTTCACACCACACTGGAATAAAAACCAGGCTTAAGTGACCTTCTCACGACAAATAGTTCACCTCATGAAGCTTCTGCCCACTCTTAAAGGCACAGGGTTCCCTATACTGTGTTAGGAAGGAACTGCAGATGCTGGTTTAAACCGCAGACACAAAATGCTGGGGTAACTCAGCGGGTCAGGCAGCATCTCTGGATAGCAGACAAGGGACCCATTCCTTCTCTCCAGAGATGATGCCTGTGGCACTGGGTTTCCTATGCGACCTGACTGATGTGACTGTACCACCGTTAGTAACTTTTCATCCCTGTCATGTTCTGCTTGTTACAAAATTCAGTTTAATATGCGCGGGAAGTACAAAGAGAAATGGCTTTGTGTTAGTGAATTTCTCCGACACATGGAAATAGAGACATTCATCTATCTTAATACCAATTTCTCTTCTATTTTGCCATCTTCGCAGCACCACTGACTATCCCCACTTTGTGCCTAATGTTTCCAGTGTAATTCGGTGCCATTATCTTTCCCCACTGCCTCCAAAGATGTCGACTCCTCTGTCCTTGCTTGCTCTGTTGTCCAGTGTCTCCACCCTCTCTGTGTGTGAGTTGAACAGTGGGTGGCAACAAGCCACATGATGCCATACGATTCTCCACAATCAAGATTCAAGAGTCAAGAGAGTTTATTGTCATGTGTCCCTGATAGGACAATGAAATTCTCGCTTTGCTTCAGCACAACAGAACATAGTAGGCATGACTACAGAACAGATCAATGTGTCCATATACCATTATATAAATATATACACACATGAATAAATAAACGGATAAAGTGCAAATAAACAGATAATGGGCTATTAATGTTCAGAGTTTTGTCCGAGCCAGGTTTAATAGCCTGATGGCTGTGGGGAAGTAGCTATTCCTGAACCTGGACGTTGCAGTCTTCAGGCTCCTGTACCTTCTACCTGAAGGTAACGGGGAGATGAGTGTGTGGCCAGGATGGTGTGAGTTCTTGATGATACTGCCAGCCTCTTTGAGGCAGCGACTGCGATAGATCCCCTCGATGGAAGGGAGGTCAGAGCCGATGATGGACTGGGCAGTGTTTACTACTTTTTGTAGTCTTTTCCGCTCCAGGGCGCTCAAGTTGCTGAACCAAGCCACGATGCAACCGGTCAGTATGCTCTCTACTGTGCACCTGTAGAAGTTAGAGAGAGTCCTCCATGACATCCCCTCTTCCACTCCAGGCCTTTCTATGTGTCTGACAAGGAATGCAGGTCTGGATGTGGTTCTATAAGAACCTGGAAGTATCCAAAATTATCTTGGGTTTTTCTCCCTACCTGTAACCTCTCCAGCCATTCTGACATTGCACGTAACCTGGACCTTTATCCTACAACAGAACTGTGTCTTCCGCTATTTAAACGTTAAGGTATAGACACTCTCTGAGGACCGCCACTGGCTACTTGGATTTAAGCCTGAGGCTCAGCCTCAGAAACATTACTTTTATTTTAGTTTAGTTTATTGTCACGTGTACCGAGGTACAGTGAAAAGCTTTCGTTGCCTGTTAACCAGTCAGCGGAAAGACAATACATGATTACAATCGAGCCATTCACAGTGGGCAGATACATGATAAAGGGAATTAAGTGAATAATGTTTATTGCAAGATAAAGCCAGTAAAGTCCAATCAAAGATAGTGCGACGGTCTCCAATGAGGTAGATAGTAGTTCAGGACTGGTCTCTCGTTATGGTAGGATGGTTCAGTTGTCTGATAACAGCTTGGAAGGAACTGTATTCTCAATCTTGACAACCAAGTTCTTTGGGAAAGGTGGTGGAGAAACTCAAAAAGGTGAAGGAATGACAAACGTATTCAAATGGATAGCAGGATTTCATTGTGGAAAATATGACATGATGTATGTTTCAATTGATTTTGAAGACATGTGGTCAGAAATCCCAAGAGAAGAGGTTTTCCTGCACTCGCCACATGTTTCCTCACTCCCGACACTTATTCTCAACATAAGATAGGCACAAAAAGCTGGAGTAACTCAACGGGTCAGACAGCATCTCTGGAGAAAAGGAATAGGACTCTGAAGTCTGGAGTCTTGACTCAAAACGTCACTCATTCTCCACAGATGCTCCTGTCCGCTGAGTTACACCAGCTTTTTGTGTCTCTCTTCGGTTTAAACCAGCATCTGCAGTTCCTTCCTACTTATTCTCAACACCCTAGTAGTGAACAAGCCCATAGTCGTTGTGTTACAACCCTGATCTTCATTTGCAAACTTCCCTCAAAACTTCCTTGAATGTGATCCTTCGTGAGTTTGTTTTGGCTGACCACCCCCTCTGTCTCTCCACCATGAATGTCTGATCCTTCCAGTATTGAAGCACCTTCGGATGTTTTGTTATGTGTAAATTGCTCTATAATTGCATGGTGCTGCAATTGCCTGAGCGAGGTCAAACACATACCGTGTACAATGTATTCAATGGAGTCCCTGTACATTTACATGTTTCATCTCACGAGGAGAGAAAATATTTACAATTTAAAAATTGATCTTTTTTTAATGGTTAACCAAGCAAGGAAATTATAATGGTGTTAACTTGAGCTGCAGGGGATGAAGCGGTGGTAGGGTTCCGATTCGGAGGCAGACCAAGAGGTAGCGGAATAAGGAAGCTCTGTTTGTGCTCGCTATCACTGGTGTCATTGTAGGTAGCTGTGAATTAAACCTTACTTTGGCATCAGCTGCAATAAATCTCAGACCTACTGATGAGTTCAGTGTGGGCAGTGGAGCAAGGAGATGGAGAAGGTGGGGGGAAGGTGGTGTTTGGCTTGTTCTTTGTGACACACTGCAAAGTTTCCCCCACACACTCTCTCTCCTCCCCCCCCCCCCCCCCCCCCCCCCCCCCCCCCCCCCCCCCCACCACCTCCCAAACGGAAGGCACTGGCTCCAGCTTGTCGCCACTGAAAGCAGGAACATTGCTTGCACATGTGGTGGGAAAGAGCAGTGCTTTCTATCAAGGGGATTGAACCAGCCGCTGGAGTTACTGCAGGAACTGGGCAGCGTAACATCAGGATGGAGAGGGGAGGGAAGTGGGAGCAAGAGATGGGGAGGGTTGGGAATGAGAAAGGACACCGTTGATTAAACCAACGTAATGTAGGAATAATAATAATAATAATAACTTTATTTGTTAAGCACCTTAAAAACAACCAAAGCTGACCAAAGTGCTGTACAGATAAAAGAAAACAAGCAAGACATCATAAAACAGGCAGAACAACAGAACATACAACTAACACGAGGCGCATAAATTACATACGAAAATCCAAACAATAAATTAAAAAAAAACGTAAAACACGAGTACGAACAACGCAGCAAAACCAAGCAAATAAAGTTAATAAACAATTCAACACCTCACTGGTCTACAAAGGCCACGGAGAATAGATATGTCTTCAGGAGTGACTTAAAAACAGCTAGAGAAGGGGCCTGTTTAACGTGCAGAGGCAATTCATTCCACAATCTCGGAGCCGACACAGCAAAGGCACGGTCCCCTCTGAGCTTCCGCTTAGTCTTTGGCTCAATCAGGAGCAGCTGATCATCTGACCTGAGAGAGCGGGAGGGCGAATAAGGGTGAAGAAGCTCAGATAGGTAAGACGGGGCAAGACCACTTAGCGATGTTTAAAAAGTGTATAGGAATTGCATTTACATCAGGGCCTGGATCACATGCTGCATTTGCTGCATTTCCATGTGGCACTCTGCATCTATTCTCTTGTACAGCAATCCAAAATCAATGTTGTGACACATGCACTAATACCTTGGAATACTGAATTTTTTAACATGATAGGCAGTGCATAATACCGTTAGGAAATGTACCATAAATATTATTATAAGAAGGGAAGAGGATGCGGCACTCATATATCAATGTATTATTAATAACAGTGTCCAAATAAAAGGAAAATCTTGTCAGTTTTAACTGATGACTGCAGACATCCTAGTTTAAAACTAAACACTCACTTCAGGAGCTGTTCAGCTGCAATCCCAGCCCAGCCAACCCTTCCTTTCAAAGGCAGACACAAAATGTTGGAGTAACTCAGCGGGTCAGGCAGCACCTCTGGAGAGAAGGAATAGGTGACGTTTCGGGTCGAGACCCTTCTTCAGACTGATGTCAGGGGAGGACAGAGATAGAATGTAGTCGGAGACAGTAAGACTGGTGGGAGAACTGGGAAGGGGGAGAGGATGGAGAGAGAAAGCAAGGGCTATCTGAAGGTAGAGAAGTCAGTGTTTATACCGCTGGGGTGTAAGCTAACCAAGCAAAATATGAGATGCTGTAGGTTAAAATGGACTGAGCGGAGGTGTTCGATCACCGAGCCTGCGCTTGGTCTCCTCGATGTAGAGAAGTTGACACCTGGAACAGCGGATACAGTAGTGACTACCAAAATGAATGGATACAAGTGGCCATAGGGTGAGACTGGGGGCAAAAAAATATCCACACAGCACAATCCTGCAGATGCTGGAAAACTGAAATAAATACAGGGAATGTTGGAAACACTCAGCAGGTCATACAGCATCAGTGAGAAATAGAGTCACCGTTCATGAGAAACTATCATGGAAAATGTACCAGACCATATGAGATTTCAACGCTTGTGTTGATCTGCTTTGGTATTGCCAGAAGCACTATGAACTGAAGTCTGAAGAAGGGTCTCGACCCAAAACACCACCCATTCCTTCTTTCCAGAGATGCTGACTGTCCCGCTGAGTTACTCCAGTATTTTCAGCACTAAGGGCCATTCAGTAGTTCCTGTATTTAATTCCAGGGAACGAAAGACTGGTCTTATCTTCTGCATGTTCTTTCACTAATTATTTACTGGTTATAATGGTCCAGCCCCAACTCTCTACTGTTTGCTTGTGGCTAACTTCATTCCAGCCTGGGACACAGATCGGTTACATGGTGAATCAGCACTAGTAATCAGAGGGTCTGACGAAGGGTCTCAACCTGAAACATCATCTATTCCTTTTCTCCAGAGATGCTGCCTGACCCACTGAGTTACTCTAGCTTGTTGTGCCTTCTAGTAATGAGTATGTACGAAAGCCTGTACTTTTCCTTTATAATTCCACCAACCTCCTCTTCAAGCTAAAGGGCCTGTCCCACCTGGGCATCATTTGCACGTCATTTACTCGACAGGAATGATTGACGCGCGCAAATCATTGTCGTGCGCAAATCACGCATCATGCGTCAGCACAGCTTCCCTATTCTGTATCATGACCATCATGGAAGAACTACAGATTTTATTGCTGCAGCAACAACAGAGGCTTCTGTTAGCAGCTGCCCTCATACTTACAGATCAGCCAGGCAGGAGTACAACAAGAAAGGCTAGCGAGAAACCCAGGAAGCGGTCTGTGTGGACGAGGTTAGAGTTTACATGACACGTAAAAGGCAGGCCGACTGCGTATGGGCGGGGCGCGGCGTTGCGTGTTTACGGACGTTGACGCACGGTGACGTAACCATGCGTCACCACACGATACAGCGTGCGACGCCGATGCGTCACACGGGTGGCGTGAGAATTTCGGTACACTATGAAATCCTGGAGCGCCACGCGATACCGCGCGCCACTACATGCGATTCCACGCCTCACCATGTGATATGCGCGCGTCACCCACGCGCCCTCACCATGTGATATGCGCGTCGATCAATTTTCTACATAACACGTAAATGAGGCGCAAATGACGCCCAAGCGGGACAGGCCCTTAACTCTTGGAAAGACAACCATATGGTAATTACATTAGGCTCAGACACGACAGCGACAAGGGCAGATTGTGGTGATCACATATTGTAGCTCATTGTGTGCTCCTCATTCCTTTGAGTTAAGGTAGGTGGGGGGTGGGGGGAAGAGGAGAGAGCTGATTTAACCCTTTCTTTGTTCCTTTAATGCATGCAGGGGCAGGAGAAAGAAACACTGAACAGCGGAACTTTATAAATTTAAATTGCATTAAGAAAAAGTCACCTCTGTGATGGAATTGTCCCGAAACTTTGTAATTGCATCAATAATCAGCCTTAAATTATGGATGCAAATAAAATTTCACACTGGTATTTATGTTAGGATATAAGTAAGATTACAGACAATAGACAATAGGTGCAGGAGCAGGCCATTCGACCCTTCGAGCCTGCACCGCTATTCAATGTGATCATGGCTGATCATCCACAATCAGTGCCCCATTCCTGCCTTTTCCCCATATCCCCTATATTTAAGAGCCCTATCTAGCTCTCTCTTGAAAGTATCCAGAGAACCGGCCTCCACCGCCCTCTGACCCAGAGATTACTGGAAGTATTGATGTTAACTGCAGAACTATAGCTATTTTTCATATTGTGATGGTTTAATGAATTGGAAAATCCACATCTCTTGCCTTACCTCCATGATGTTTAGGCACAGATACTTTTGCATGCAGGTAAAAGAAAATCACAATGAAATGGTCTTACTGATTTGATTCAGGATGCTTCGGAAGACTCGGGATTCATCAGAGATATTTGATGGGTGACAGGCAAATGTAATGGGATTAGCGTTTAGCCTTTAGAGATACAGCATGGGAACAGGCCCTTCAGCCCATCAAGTACACACCCACTATAGATCGCCCATTCACGCTAATTCTATGCTATCCCACTTTCTCATCCACTCCCTGCACATGAAGGACAATTTATAGTTGCCAATTAACTTACAGATGTCTTTGGGATGTGGGAGGACAAACCGAAGCATCCGGAAGAAACCCACACGGTCACATGGAGAATGTGCAAACTTCTCACAGACAGCAGGCAAGGTCAGGGTCGAACCTGAGTCTCCGGCATTGTAAGGCAGCAGCTCTGTGGCTCAAACAGGAAGCCTCACTGGTTATAAACATGCATTACACAGTGGTCATTGCAATAGTGATTTACAGTCAATGTTCCGGGAAAACCCCTTTGTGAAAGGCTGTTCCCAATTTTCCGCTTCTCATTCCACTGGCTCACAGAGTGGGATGCTGGCCTGTATGATCCACTGGAATGATTCCAGACTAATCCAAGCACCATTTCCTGCTCCTGCACAATGCATGTTTTTCCACTTGGAATAGTGGGATCCCAGGTCTGTATTTCTGGGTTTCTCCTACCTTGCTCTCTGGCCCGAGAACACATCCACTCTCTCCCAATTCACACTTACCTTGGCTGCTTTCCCAGTCTCGCAATCTGTCAGAACCAGAGGCATTTTGCACTATCCGTAGCTGAGATCCCGGATGATAACGAAACAGGTGGAGGAATTCAATTGCTCATGGAGAATCTGTGAAGAGAAATGGACAGATGATGCATTGGGTCTGAAGAAGGATCCCGACCCAAAACGTTTGCCGACTTTAAATATTCACACTATTTAGTTAGTTTAGTTCATTGTCTCGTGTACCGAGGTACAGTGAAAAGCTTTTTTGTTCCGTGCTATCCAGTCTGCGGAAAGACGATACATGATTACAATCAAGCCATCCACAATGTACAGATAGAGACAGGATAAAGGGAATAACATTTAGTGCAAGATAAAGTCCAGTAAAGTCTGATTAATGATAGTCCGAGGGTCTCCAATGAGGAAGATGGTAGTGCAGGACCACTCTCCAGTTGGTGATAGGATGGTTCGGTTGTCTGATAACAGCTGAACCATCCCATCTCTCTCCACAGACACTGCCTGATGCTGAGTTTGTCCAGCACTTTGTTTTTTGCTCAAGTTTCCAACATCTTCAGTTTCTTGCGTCCACAATCAGTCCTGAGTTGTTTGGCGTGACTAATATGTTCACGTTTGAGGCCAGCAATATATGTTTCAGTTGCCTGGCAGGGTAAAGAGCTGTGTAATACACACCAGAATCTGGTGCACATTTGGTCTTGTTGCTATCAAGGCAGGTCTTGTCCACTTATGCTGCTCCTGAACCCGATGTAACTGCAATGCAACAATGTCCACAGTCCAGTCAGAAAGGGGGTGTAAACTGTGAGAAGTTCACGTTCATGTGATAGGAGCAGAATTAGGCCATTCGGCCCATCAAGTCTACTCCGCCATTCCAAGTCTGAAGAAGGGTCTTGACCCGAAATATCACCCTTTCTTTCACTCCAGAGATGCCACCTGTCCTGCTGAGATACTCGAGCATTTTGTATCGATTTTGGTTTAAACCAGCATCTGCAGTTCCTTCCTACACATTCTATCTTTCCCTCTTAACCCCAGAAAGAAGGGGTGGGGTGAACGTCAGGAATTGAACTGATCCTGGAAACAACAGGATTTGGTGCTGTTTACGCTGTTGTGGGTTTGCAGGGGACTTTCATAAATTAAAAAAAAAAGGTCAAAGGGCATTTTTTTACCTTTCCCCTGTTTGTTGTGCTGCCTGTTCATGAAAAATCACAAAGTGAACTTTCACCAGTACCTTAAAGCAAGAAAATAAAATAACAAGTGGAGGATGTGCATGAAATGGAAGCCTATACAAGGCTCATGCACACAGTGTGGTGCTGGATGTAGGAGTCCATTTATAGCTGTGGGTTTAGCTAAAGAGGTGAAACATTACACTGAGACATGCCTGCCACGCTTCTAATGTGACTGAAAATCCTGCACAGAAGCCTACTGTGCAGGTTAATTCAATGATACAAGGCAGCCCGGGCATTGTTGGATGAAAGATTGAAGGGGGTCAAAGGTCTCCAGGCTGCCTTCCTGAGAGTACTAATCGATCTGTAGTAGGGATGGTGCCAGTCTCCTGAATGGGGTATGAGCTAAATGTTACTTTTGGATCCAATATCCACAATTGCCTGCTGCCTGATTTTCCACCTTTTAAGAAAAAAAGACTTCCAAACAGGGTATCGATTTCATATTTTTCTGGGTTAATTGGGTTAGTGTTTTGAACGTGTCTCTCCGAGGTTAAATAAATCCATTTATTGTCGAGGTTTGGGCTAAGTTTTAATTCAGTTACCTGCGTAGTGGTTGAAGCAGGGTGATCATCTTGGACTGTTGCCAAGAATGGGATTAAACTATTTGGTTATGTTAATGCTTTGGTTTTGAATGATTGATTTTATTTGTAGAGTTCAACAGAATACATTCAAAGGCCACTAGTCCGATCAGCAACAGTCCAAATTAATTTTGAGGCTGACATGTTTTCACATTTATTTCACAACCCCAACCCTTCTGGGCTCTCATTCTGTGGGTACGTCACACCCTGGTGTCTCAAAATTGCTCTGAAAATACCTCCCTGCAGCTCATGACAGCAGTACACACACTTCCTGGAATGTACTATTGCCAGGGAGGTCCAGAACGAAATGCAAGCATGTTTGCAGTCACGGGAACTGCAGATGCTGGTTTACAAAGAGTCAGGACACTTGAAGGGTCGGGACCCTTGAGGAAGTGTCCTGACCCGAAACATCGCCGTTCCATGTTCTCCAGAGATGCTACCTGACCCTCATTGTTAACCCAGCACCATTTGTCTCTTTTTGCATGCATATTTATTGAATATTGTCACAAACTGGTGCTTATCACCAGACTTTTGTTCTGAAGGGGGCATACGCTGCAACTAATATCACCTCATAATGTACTTAAGTCCTCCTCCCATTCCTGAATGTCCACCATTGCTCCCGTCCCAAACCCAATTTAAATACTGGACGGTAGGGAGAGAACCTAACCATCTCCAGAGGCAGGGATGTCAGGGTTTAAGTGTTAGCAATGAAGTCAGCACTGGACAGAGAACACATAGATAAACAATACCACCCCACCTTTACTGACAAAGTCATCTTTGTGCTCTTGAGGCATATGGATTGTTGACTTTCCTGACCTCACACATGAGGTGGCAGGAGATTGCCATGACCCACGTGTCAGCATATGGACATTGGAAAGGAAAGCAAGGTAATGTGAATAAATTGAATCTCATCTCATCTGTAATCTGGGAAATACTTTTCTGGTATTAGGGTGGGGAGTTGTTGGCAAACGGGTATGTGTGAAGGAAATTATTTCCTGCAATGCTTCCTTGCTCTTGATACTTACGAATATTTTTTAAAGAGAAACATAGAATTGCTTTTCCTGTGGCCAGATCTACACGCCCGTCCCTGGAACTAAAGTCGTTCGAGCTCATTGTTTTCACTTGAACTTCAAATGCGGAGATTCCCTTTGTCTTTGAGAGGAAGCCTCTGGTAGAACAGTGGAGGGTTCCAAAAGGAAAGGGCTGCGTGCTCAGTATTGATATACCTAGCTGTTGACAGCAACTCTTGTCCATGGTAGCTGTGGTATGGGGGGCAGTTGCTTGTTCCCTCAGAGGGAAATGCAGGAAAAAAAAATTACCGCCCGCTAAAATGATCAGCATTCAAGGAAGGAAACATGGACAAAATACTATAGAGAGGTGATAATGACGCAAAAGGACTTTTTTTCCCCACTTATTCCATTGAATTGTACGTTTAACTTAAAAAAAATTGGTTTCTTCCTTTTTAAAACATTAAAAAAAACAGTTGACGTCATCACACAAAAATAAATTCCAATGTTTCCAGGGACCCAAATTGAAAGGATATTTTAGACATGGAACACAGAATAAAGTTGTATTGGTAGGGAATAACATCAAGCTGTTCCCAGTCCCACTCTCTAGTGACTGTATAAATGTACGCATCCCCACTGGTCTGAGGTCTGAACCTTGGCTGTTCACAAGCAAGCTTGGAGCAAACATTGGCACCTCAGAGGACTGTGGCAAATCTGCTGCTCAATTTCCTCAATGGTCGCCATGGCCCTTATGTTTTTGATTAGATACATGCCCAGTGCTGAAGTGGACCAATCTGCCTCCCCCCTGCTGGTTAACTACCAACCTCGTCTGTCCCTTTAAGTGTGTGTGGGGGGGGGGGGGGGGGAGAGGGTGGGGGGGGGGGGGGGGGGGGGGGGGGGGGGGGGGGACTGCAGATGCTGGATGCTGGTTTAAAGCAAAGACAGACACAAAAAGCTGGAATAACTCAGCGGGTCAGACAGCATCTCTGGAGAAAAATTGTCTGAAGAAGGGTCTCGACCCGAAAGGTCATCTATTCTTTTTCTCCAGAGATGCTGTCTGACCCGGCTGAGTTAAACCAGCTTTTTGTGCCTATCCCTTTAAGGCCGTGACTGGAAAAGGGCAAGGCAGGTAATTGAAGCTGCTTCTAACCATTGGAGGTCAAGCTAGGGTCACTCATAAGTGCTGGTAATACCTTTCAGCCAGTGACTGGATTTACCAAGGAAGTAATCCTGGATCTGGCTGGAGTCCTAATGAGACATCCCAATGCCTTGCACCTCTGGGCTAGAGTGATTCAGTGTCAGTCCCAATGTAAATTAGCCTCATGTACTGAATCTCTGGGAAATTATAGTAGATGTCAGAATCTCCACTCTGGTCTCATTTTCTCTCAATTTTGTTTTTATAAATTCAAGAACCCGCAACTATTTATATTATTCCTATTGGAATATAGTGACGTGTGAAAGGCTCAGTTCACTGAAGAGAATGGGATGCAAAGGTCAAATAAATAAGCAGATGAGGATAGGAATGTGACTGAAAGAACCTTTAGTTAAGGACAGAAAACTGACCTTGTAGCACTGCTTAGCACAGGACAGAACGGAAAACCAAATTTAAGTGTCAGGTACCTCATCTGGGCCTCATATGTGTAACCTTCTAGGTTGGGAATGAGCGAGCTACCCTTGAATGGATTCTTGCTTGCTTGCCTAATAAATAAAGTGCCAACCTTTCTCCAAGTTTGGAAAGCATTTACCTAGTGAGGTTCATGTTGCAACATGGAATAAACAAGCTGCCAAGGTCAACATTCACAGAGCCTAGAAGCAGGCCACGGTGGATCACATGTGCAGCAAGCAAACCCTAGTGTTGGGGTCCGGTCTTGGTGCTGAGATGGCAACTCAGTGTTGTCAAACATTGAAGATCGACACAAAATGCAGGAGCAACTCAGCGGAACAGGCCGCATCTCTGGATAGAAGGAATGGGTGACATTTCGGGTCGAGACCCTTCTTCAGAACATTTGGTTGAACTTAGAGATTCCTTGGAACCTTTTAAGATGGATCATACTAGGCCTTTGGTCACAAAGGCCTGCTTGATTATACACTTTAATAGAGTTATAGAGTTGTATCACAGAGCAACAAGCCCTTCGGCCCATTGTTTCCTCGCTGGCCTTCAAATACCCATCCATACTAATCCTATTTTCCAGCAGTTGGCCCCTGGTCTTCTATTGGCCGATTCAAGTGTTCCTAAAAGGTGGGAGCCTCTCAGCGAGACCTGGGTTTTGTCATGGTACACCAGTCATTTAAAGTAGGCATGCAGGTAGGCAGCAGTTGCATTCTGAAAAGAAAGCGAATGGTATGTTAGCTTTCATTGCAAAAGGATTTGAGTATAGGAGCAGGGAGGTTCTACTGCAGTTGTACAGGGTCTTGGTGAGACCACACCTGGAGTATTGCGTACAGTTTTGGTCTCCAAATCTGAGGAAGGACAGTTATTGCCATAGAGGGAGTGCAGCTTCTACGGTTCACCAGACTGATTCCTGGGATGCCAGGACTGTCTTATGAAGAAAGACTGGATAGACTTGGTTTATACTCTCTAGAATTTAGGAGATTGAGAGGGGATCTTATAGAAACTTACAAAATTCTTAAGGGGTTTGACAGGCTAGATGCAGGAAGATTGGTCCCGATGTTGGGGAAGTCCAGGACAAGGGGTCACAGCTTAAGGATAAGGGGGAAATCCTTTAAACCCGAGATGAGAAAGTCATTTTTCACACAGAGAGTGGTGAATCTGTGGAATTCTCTGCCACAGAGGGTAGTTGAGGTCACAGTTCATTGGCTATATTTAAGAGGAGTTAGATGTGGCCCTTGTGGCTAAGGGGATCAGGGGGTATGGAGAGAAGGCAGGTACGGGATACTGAGTTGGATGATCAGCCATGATCATATTGAATGGCGGTGCAGGCTCGAAGGGCCGAATGGCCTACTCCTGCACCTAAATTATATGTTTCTATCCTCTTTCTGATTCAATTGTTCCTAAAAGTTGTGTGAGTCACTGCCTCTCTCAACCCCTCATGGGTTTTGTTTTGTTTCATTATGTTGAGATACTGCTCCCCAATCTGTTCAGGGAGCCCCTTTACTTAAAGCCACAAAGACCCACAATGGATGAATATAGGATCAGCTCCTTGCATTCTGAAACCAGCAGCTTTAGCCCAATGCCTTGATGCCTTGGTCTTCGCTCTATGCACTAAAGCTAATGATGAGGTGCTGGGAGGGGAGTAGAGTGACTGGATTTCTGTGCCCAGTGCCGTAAAATCCCCAGCGAATCACTAAGAAATAGTCAAGAGGCAGTAATGGGACTGAGAGACTGCAGCTTCTACCCATTGGCAGAAGATTGGCAAATTGTGGTGTCCTACAGCTTTGTGGAAGTCTCTTCTCCTGGGTTTATTTATAAAGAACTCTGCCAACATCTCCCTCCTGGACAGTTTTGTTCCCTTCTCTGGGAACACTGTCCCACATCGGATCTCCACTGGAGTGTGAATAAGAGCCTTGACCTGAAACGTTGCCCATTCTTTCTCACTAGAGATGCTGCCTGTCCCGCTGAGTTACTCTAGCATTTGTGTCTATCTTCAGATCTCCATTCGAGACTGGATAGCAAACTCTGTTTGACTCAACTGACTCCCTTAATACTGCTACCCATTCAGCAGTGATGCAGACACAAAGTTCACAGATAGTTTTCTGATCCTGTTCCCCCCTTTACCTCTCCTATCCATCTCAGGAATACTGAGCTCAGTAGCAAGTTAAGAAACAATGTGTAGGAAGGAACTGCAGATGCTGGTTTACATTGAAGATGCTGGAGTAACTCAGTGGGATAGGCAGCATCTCTGAATAGACTGAGTCTGAAGAAGGGTCTCGACCCAAAATGTCATCCGTTCCTTCTCTCCAGAGATGCTGCCTGTCCCGCTGAGTTACTCCAGCATTTGGTCATTTGGTGTCTATCTTTAAGATAAGAAATAATTTAGGTTCCATCCTAATTTGTGGACCCCATTAGCAAACTGAGTAATAAAGATGAAATGCCTTTGACCAGCCCATCCCTTGTGTGAAAAAAGTGAAATTCGTGGTGGTTTGACAGAGTTTTATGGGGTGATATCACCAAAGGCATTGTACAGGGTTTTAATAGACTGGATGTATTCATCACCAGACAGCATGCTACTGATTTAGTTATTGCCTTGTGTATATTATATTATCAGTTGATTGTTAGGATAGGTTAGGAGAGCCCTCTGGCATTGATGAAATGCAGAACTCACTGGACAGTGGTCATTAAATCAATCAGACAAAAACTCCCAGTGGTGTTCTGTTGATCGTGGGGAATGTTAAATCCCATCAAAGCTTCCTCCCATTTTGTTTTCCATCTGAATTGGAATTTGAAGCTCCTTTATTAGGCAGTGGCTAATATCTCTAATTAACAGAGAGACAAAGGCTCAGGTTACACAGGGGGTCGGGCAGGAGGCTGCTTTTTTCCCGTGTGGGACCTGGGGAATATCCCAAGGAGAGCAACATCTGAAGTATGCCTGCTAATCCATTAGAGAAAACTTATATTTATGTAAACACCACACAAAGGAGATTAAGCACTTTAAATAATTGGACAGCCAAGCGCTGGCTGCACAGCACTAGAGCAAGAGCAGGGAAATAGGCCTATTAACTTGCAACTGTTGTTGGAGTTTAAGGTCGGGGGCCTTCTGTGAAGGAATAACTCACAGTGGTTTTACATGATAATGCACCAACAGAGGTGTAAACATGACAATACCGAGGGGCTCAAGGGAGGCTGTCGCCTAAGAAGATCGTGTGTGTCAGCAAGTGATGAGTCTCACCACAGCGCAAGCAAAACTGGGGAGAAGGAAGCGCACATGGGCACTGGGTCTCAGCCTGGATATTACTCACCCCTTCATCATTGTGTCAATCCCATGTCGAAGTTCTTGTTTGTACTGAATGGCAATGATGAGCAGAAACTGTCACTCTTACTGCAGATTGCCTTAGATGAGGATTATTATCAGTGTAATGTGGTAGTAGCGCTTCCTAGGCGGAGCGGGAACTATTACAACAGCAACACTGTGCCATAACTAGCCCAGCAAATAATCCTTGTTGAACATCAGTGCAAAATGAAATGGATAAATATGAAAGAAGGGTGGTGGTCAGGTGGGAGGTTGAAGAGACAGCGACATGGGATGTCACAGACAACTACTGTACCATACGATACAATGCGATCCGATACAATAGAACTTTATTCATCCCAGGAGGGAAATTGGTTAATACTGGCACTATCCACAGTGTAAAGACAGTGCCATGGGTGAAGTCTTTCACAGAAGCAAAGAGTAAAGAGTAAGTTCCAAACTTCCAGCACCCCCCATCAGTCTGAAGAAGGGTTTCGGCCCGAAACGTTGCCTATTTCCATCACTCCATAGATGCTGCTGCACCCGCTGAGTTTTTTCCAGCATTTTTGTGTACCACGTTTATTTTCTTGGGCTGGAGCCTCTTGTTGGGCAAGTGGTTGGGTTTGATGATGCATAGATGAACCAACTGGTGGCTGGATACATTCAGTGATTTGCATGGTGGATCAGTGGCACATCAACCTAGTAACGCAGAGATGTTATAATATTCCTTGTGATGGCATTTCCGATACATCAGCCACTCTATCTAGATTGGCACAGTACGATGCAGGCCCGGCAACGAACAGAGTCAACATAACATCTAGGTTTTCAACTGAGCAAAGGAATCTAGTTGCTGTGTTTTTCCAATGATCAATTGAACTTTTATACTGTTGAAATTGCTAGCTTCCATTTCCCTCTGCCTGAAATAGCTGATTACAGTTGAAACTTCTTCTTCCAGCTTCTTTGGCCAGGGATATGGGAAAATAAAACAGCCTGTGTTTCCGTGCAGGGAAGTGCTTGTGTGTGGATATTTGGAGAAAACAGCTTAAGTCTGGTAGTGCCAACAGATAACATTACAGCTTGGTCTATTGCACCAGCGGATTTATTATGATAGTTATTTTCTTAGACAAGGTGGGAGTGATGATAGGAAACTGGCACATGCACGAAGATATAAACACTCCTATGCAAGTATAAACACATACACAAATACATACAAACTCATCAAGCTTGCATTCATGTGCTGACACTGAGATATCAAACCCAGGCCTGTAAACCTGCATGACTGCATGACTGTGCATGTATACCCTCAAATGCAAGCACGGATGTACAGCGGATACACACGTGCACATTCAAAGTGTATGGGCAGATGCACGCTCAAAGTATATGTGAGCAGGGAGGGAGGGGGAGGGGCGAGGGGGGGGAGAAGAAAGGGGGACCTGGTGCAGGGGTACTTTGTAAACTTTGTAAGCACCCTCTATGTGGCCACTATTTGCATACCTTGGGTAAGCAAGCAAAGAATCTCACTGTGACTTGTCGCATGGGACAACAAAGTATTTATTCAGTCAAATCCATTCATACATCCATTCATTCATTCATACATTCATTCATTCATTCATTCAGACACCCACTCAAACGTGGAGATAACATGCAGGCAATTGCTTGCCATTTACATCATAAATGAGTACCCAAAGTGCTGGGTAGTTTTTAAAGTCCACCACACCGTTGAGAATAAAATGGGATTGTGACAGGAATGGAAGAACGTTTAGTGAGAATTTCTGACTTGCTCAGAAAGAGTTATTTTTTTACCGGTGTTGTGGGCCCGCTGGTTGTTCAGTGGGGCAGTGTTGGACAAGCTGTGTTGTTGCTGGGCCAGATGATAAAGGAAATCAATTGTTCTGCAGTATGGCTGGAGCAGTGGTGGGATGCCAGCTACACTCGGCACAGGGGACCAGGTCTTGATCAGTAGTCATTCTCTTCAAAGTGAGTCTACATGGAGATGAAGATACTTCAGACTTGGTTGCACCGCGATATGATGCTTGATAGATGCACTCACAGCCCAAGAGTGGCCACTCAGAGAGTCAAATGTAACCTGGATGTACCAATGTCTTCAGGCAATGGGAGGAGAGGGACAGAAACCACTGGGATTTACTTTATTTATTAATTTACAGGGCAGTAGGGCGTAAATGGTGGTCAGGGAGGGGGGTGCGAGGATGTGGCGGAGATTGCGTAGGTAGGAACTGCAGATGCTGGTTTAAACCGAAGATAGACACAAAATTCCGGAGTAACCCGGCAGGGCAGGCAGCATTGATGCAGAGAAGGAATGGATGACGTTTCGGGTCGAGACCCTTCTTCAGACTGGGTCTGAAGACTTCAGCAGTCTGAGGAAGGGTCTCGACCCAAAACGTCACACATTCCTTCTCTCCAGAGATGCTGCCCATCCCGCTGAGGTACTCTGGCATTTTGTGTCTATATGGTGGAGATTGATGGTATGAGAGACTGGAGCTTGGGCTAATAAAGACCCAGTGGGGTGTCAGTAGTTGAGGCGTTCTTGCGGGGATGGGGCATTTTTGGACTGAAGGATTAAAGATAAATAAGGATCTTGCCTTTGTGGGGCCCCAGTCTACACCATTGTTGCACCACTGTGCTACAAAGAATCTCAGGATTACTCAGTGCTATCTGATTTCAAATCCATACTTTTGAACCTTGTAGCAGTGAATTAAACAGCATGACGCAATCTAATTTCTGGGCCATTGACTTAAAGAGCCTCTGAAATTGTTGAAACAAATTTATGTTTTTACTCAATGCTAATAAAGGCTCTCTGTTTAAAACCATAATCCTCAATATATATTTTAATTATTCAGCCAAATTTCTGCGTGGAAATATACACTAATTTAAGTAAATCGGCAATGTTGGAATGGAATTTGCATATGCTTTTTGTTTTTTTTTTTAAATGCAAACTTTGTAAATAATAATAGGTGCAAAATAATTAAATCAATATGCAAATCAATAGAAGTATTTTGCTTTGAGCATTCCGACCATTTCAACTCCAGGCTAAGTTGTGCACAGAATGGATTTTTCTTGTTTGAAAATGAATACAGAGCTGGAGGTCACTCATGTCACGGGTGGCTCAAATTTCAGTGGGGTAATTGATTGGTCCTTGCCGAATAACAATGGAAACATATGGCCTTTGAAACCATATACATTTATAGTTCATTATTTATCATAAATGGCCCAGGCAACAGAATATCCTCTTTGGTGTCCAGTTTTAGAAATGCTACCAAACTGAGTGCAAGGGGCAACGGTGATACTCAATCAGCCCAGCGATCTGCACAGGCATAAGTCAATGGCAGGGATCTGACAAAGTCCCGCAAGGTAGATTATCCAGGAGGTGAAGGCAAAGGGCATTCTAGCCGAGTTGGCTAATCGGATCCAACATTGGTGATCGGAAGCGAGGGTAGTGATAGGCACAACATGCTGGAGCAACTCAGTGGAACAGGCAGCATCTCTAGATAGATGGAATAGGTGACATTTCGGGTTGAGACCCTTCTTCAGTCTGATTGCAGGGACTCGATGGGCTGAAGGGCCTGTTTCCGTGTAATATCTCTCTGGGCTGTGACTCTAAGTGAAATTCTGTAAATCAAAAAGGTAGAATTAAAGTAATCTTGTGTGAGAGGTTATTATTGTTTATGGCAAGAAATAATTTAAAAAATGTTTTAATGGAGTCAATGGCATCCTTGTGAAAATTCATAAAATGTAACGCATGTACATTACCTATAAATCATCGGGCTGAATACATGAAGGTGGGCTGGTACATCCCAGAAGATGTGATTGTGATACACATCTCCTAGATGTAAAAGCAAGGATAATCTGTTCAGGGTGAAGGGCCTGTCCCACTTGGCGATTTATTCGGCGACTGACGGCATCATATCAGGGTCGGCAAAAGATTTTGAACATTTCAAAATCCAGCAGCGACAAAAAAAATGTTGCGACACTTGAAAAAACACCGCGCGTTATACGTCATCGCGCCGCTTCACGCCGCATCACACCGCAAATTGTTCGGTGACCTGATACATCAGTCAAAGCTACTGGCAGTTGCCGAAAAAATTGCCAAGTGGGACAGGCCCTTGAATCTTTCACACAGAGAGCAGTGGGGACCTGGGACACCTTGCCAGGGGTGATGGTGGAGGCAGTTACAATAGTGGTGTTTAAGAGGCACATGGAAGTACAGGGAATAGAGGGCTTGCCTATGGGTCATGTATAGGCAGATGAAATCAGTTTAACAGCATCAAGTTAACTTGCTATCGGGGCAAAACTCACACCTTCAGTTTCAGGGCCAGTTTGTTCCCAGTTGTTATTAGGCAACTGAACCATCCTATCACAACTGGAGAGCAGTCCTGAACTATTATCTACCTCATTGGAGACCCTCGGACTATATTTGATTGGACTTTATTGGCTTTATCTTGCAGTAAATGTTTTTCCATTCATCATGTATCTGTACACTGTGAGTGGCTGGATTGTAATCATGTATTATCTTTCCGTTGATTTGTTGGCACGTCACAAAAGCTTTTGGTGCACGTGACAATAAACGAACCGAAACGAAACGAAACTACTCATGTTTGGCACAAATGGCCTGTTCCTGAGCTGTACAATTCTATATTCTATGTTCTCTGACGCAGGGATGATGCAGAGTTATTACGGAGATTTATGGAATTCATAAAGGAACTCAATGGAATGACTGTATAGATAAAATACCCCTCCTTAACTTTATTTGTCAGAAGATGAGTTTGACAAAGGATTTAAAATTCAAGAATGCAGAGCAATGTATTGCAGAGTTTAAAAACGGGTGGAATTCTTACGAAGAATTAGTATACCGGATGGCAATAAAGTGATGGAAGGACAGGTGTACAGGGCTTCTCCAGTTTGAAAGGGTAACATTTCAACTTGAATTGTATTTCTCTATTCAAATCAAATCCCTCACCTCTTCTAACAGCCATGATACAAAACTGTGTTGATATGACATTAGGGGTGAAGTTCCATTTCAAAAAGGCTACACCCTGGCATAAATGGATCGGCTGCTTGTTATGTGCCCTGCCTGTTCAGAGAGGAGAATACATGTTGTGTTTGCCTCAGCTTTATGATCATAGTGGTGACAAATGCCACGATATATCCCTCTATCAGGCAGCCCTTCCCAATTAAACAGTGCTGGAAGCTGTCAGGCCAGCATCCCCCTCTCCAGAATGAGAGCTTATTGATCCAGCTCTGGCCACCCCAGATTGACCACTAAAATCACCAGTTTAAAAGGGGAAAGTAAAAGGGAGGCCATTATTTTTATTTCTAACATACTGTTCAATATTGGAAGGTAATGGAGGTTGTCGAAATGTCAAATGCTGGCAAGGGTTAATAAGGTTAAACAGACAGTGCTGGGCGTATCCATAGCAACAGAAGGCTGATTTAAAACTTGGGGCTAATAAATATAGATTTCTGTGTAAAGCTGGGAGTCAGGTGTGTACTGCTTTGAATCCAGTGTGTTATTGCGGTAAGTTGCTGTAATGTTGTGTGGAAATGGATGGTTGCCGTGAGGTTGCATGGTTATTACGTGTAATTGATTACTCAGTCAGGCTTGTGCATTACCACCAGGCCTGCTTCATCTCCATATTCCTGGTGTTGAGACTCAGGGACCAGCTGGTCATCACATTAAGAGGACTGAATCAACAGCCGGAGAGAGCTTCCTTTGGAAAATGAGGGTGGAGGATGGTGATGCAGATAAAATGTAAAAGAACACTTTTTTTTTAGCTAAAATTATCCTTCCTCATTTATCAGCAGTTTAAATTCATCACCATCAACTTTAACAGTGACCAGTTACAGACGTAGGATCATACTGTGTACAAGATTCTTGCAATTGTCAGTACACAAAAAAATGAACGCGTTAATATTTGCCAACTGTACAGCTCAGTTTGTTAGTCTTTGAATGGAGTTCGTTTGAAGCAATTATCGATGGGGTCCAACATTCACATCTCATAGGAGGAACATGGCAGAGCACTGTTTATTTCAACACTGTGTTTGAGAGTATACTTTCGATATGAAGGATGATATTTTTCTTTATTCGTGTATGATTTGGGATTGGAAGATATGTCGACAGTGACTTTTCTCAGGTTTGGAATGTCCTGATCTGTTTTTTTTCGAGTGGCAGAGGTGATTTGTCATTTTGTGAAGATAAGATCTTGTGCCAAACTTTCTGTGAATGAATGATCAACATTTTTAGAGTCATCTTGTCATGGAGAGATAAAGCACGGAAACAGCCCTGTTGCCATACTGAGGCTATGCCAACCATCAGGAGGCAGGTTCTCTGGATGCTTTCAAGAGAGAGCTAGATAGGGCTCTTAAAAATAGCGGAGTCAGGGGATATGGGGAGAAGGCAGGAACGGGGTACTGATTGGGGATGATCAGCCATGGTCACATTGAATGGCTAAATGGCCTACTCCTGCACCTATTGTCTATTGTCTATTGTCATCAACCACTTTAGTTTAGTTTAGAGGTACAGCAGGGAAAATGGCCCTTCGGCCCACCAAGTTCGCACTGACCATCGATTTCCGCACATTAATACCATCCTACACAAGAGGCATCTTACAATTACAAGCATATTAATCTACAAACCTGTGCGTCTTTGGAGTGTGGGAGGAACCTGAAGTTTTCAGAGAACATCCACACAGGCCATGGGGAGAATATACATACTCCGTACGGTCAAGCTCCAATAACCAGGATCGAATCTGGGTCTCTGGCGCTGTAAGCATTGTAAGGCAGCAACTCTACCACTGCGCCACTGTGCAGCCTGAGGAGCCTGTGAAAGATAAATCCAATAAGGACTTATTGTGTGATTTTGAAGAGTGTGGGCAACCAAACTTTGATTGAAATGAGGAAACATCGGACAGAGGGGCGGGGACGAAATAAACAGAATTAAAAGCGACCCCCCCCACCCCCCAGCTTTATTCACTAATTCTCCAGTGGTAAATTCACCAAAGTGCTAGAATTTCAGAACAGTTCACTTCACCTGGCAAATCAAGTCAAAAACAAGACAATAAATAAGACACAGTTGTTGAAAAATTTAAATAAAAGCAGGCAATACTGAAAACACTAAGCCGGTTGGGCAACATCTGTGGAAATATGTGGACAAATAGTGATTCTGGAACAGGGCCTAATGTCAGAACCTTCCCGTTTTCATTCCACCATAAAAACAATCTCCTCTCTGTGGAAGTAAGAGTAAAATAATAATTTGCATTTTATATAACACCCTACTGTGTCCTCAGGACATCCCTGTGAATTTTATAGACAAATAAATATTTAGAAATGTACTTGCTGTTGTGGTGTGGGAAATGTGGCAGATAATTTATGCATGGCCAGCTCCCACAAGCAGCAATGACATTAATGGCTGTAGACCATTGGCTATAGGTATTGATGAAGAAGGGGTATTGACAAAACACAGGAGAAAACTCAACTGCTGTACTTCACGGTGTGCCAAGAGATATTTTACATCCATTACTAAGATTTTATGTCACGACAGAAGGAATATCTTTGGGTAAACACAAAATGCTGGAGTAAATCAGTGGGACAAGCAGATCTCTGGATAGAAGGAATAGGTGACGTTTCGAAGAAGGTATTTATGAATGCACTGGTATATTAGTCAGCCCTAGGTTTCAAACTGGGACTTGGGCCTCCTGGGGTAAGCTGCAGGGGGCAAAAACATGGTTATGTTAGGAGGGAGCAGGGTTATAAAAGAAAATACCTATATTGTGTTTCTAATTGGCACTATGGGGCTGATGGGTTGGGAGACCATAAAACATAAACAAATCCTCCTGAAGTAGGGCAGGGCAAGAGGTTTGTGAAGTTCTGGCCAAGCTCCCGTTCTCATGACTCTGGAGAGTGGTTTGAACCTTCTTCACATTCCTAGGAGTAAATATCACCTAACAACTTCTCCTGGCCCACCCATATTAAAGCAACGAGCAAGAAAGCACACCCACGCCACTACTTCATCAGAAGGTTTTGGAAGTTCGTCATGTCGCAAACAACCCTCACCAAGTTCTACACATGTGCACAGAAGAGAGCATTTTATCAGGATGCATCACAGTGTGGTTTGGGAACAGCTCCATCCAAGACCGCAAGAAATAGCAGAGAATTGTGGACGCAGCCCTGACCATCACACAAACCAACCTCCCTTCTATTGACTCCATTTATACCTCACGCTGCCTCGGCAAGACCAGCAGCATAATCAAGGATGAGGACAAGGAGAAGGCCACTCCTTCTTCTCCCCTCTCCCACTGGGCATAAAGTATAGAAGAGTGAAAATGCACACCTCCAGATTCAGGGACATAGAAACATAGAAACATAGAAAGTAGGTGCGAGAGCAGACCACCAGGTCCATCGAGCCCGCACCGCCATTCGCTCATGGCTTATCAGGTAATGAACCATCCTACCTCGACCTGAGAGCGGTCCTGAACTATTATCTACATCACTGGAAACCCTCGGGCTAGCTTTGATCAGGCTTTACCAGATTTATATTGCATTGAAAGTTATTCCCTTATCATGTGAAAGTTATTCCCTTATCTGTATACTGGCTCATTTGTAATCATGTATTGTACTTCCGCTGACTGGTTAGCACGCCTCAAAAGCTTTTCACTGTATCTCAATACACACGTCGATAAACTAAACTAAACTAAACTAAGCTACTAAACTAACCCCAGTGCTTAACTTGGCCGATAGTGGTGTCGATCAGATCATAGCTGACACTGAATGCAGCAGCATGCAGTGTCACCTGAAACTGCAGCTGTTCCGTTGAAAATGTTATTAACAGATCCAGGGTACATTTGTTAATGTGTCCTGCAAATCACATTTGGAAGATGTGTGACTGACTAATCAATTTAATGGTTGTGGTTTATGTAAGCCAAGACGCCAATTGACAAAGGAGCAAAATGCACCATCAACAACTAATGCAATAAAGACCGGATAAACAATGCATTTATTACTTTTTAACATAAGGCTCACCCCCCATTTGTAGTTGTCCCCATGCCTGGATTGACCCAGTCTGGGGGTGTAGGCCCTTTCACTCAGAGCCTGCTGCAGACATAGCTAGGTCTCAGCAGCCACGAGGCCTCAGTATTACTGAGGCCCCACCTTTAGATTGGCCTGATAGGAGGCAGTCCAGGGGCAAGAACCATCTTACCTCATTGGTGACCCTTGGACTATCCGTGGTTGGACTGCTGGCTTTACCTTGCACTAAACGTTATCCCGTTTATCGTGTATCTACACACGGCAAATGGCTCGATTGTAATCATGTATTGTCTTTCTGCTGTCTGGTTAGCACGCAACAAAAGCTTTTCACTGTACCTCGGTACACGTGACAATAAGCTAAACTAAAATGAACTGATCTTCTATCAAAAGCTGTGGGGGGCTTTATAAGAGTAGTGTATAAACAAATCTTATAGTCAGGGATGTTTAAAATATTTTAATTGCTCGATATATCTTTAATACAGCAGTAATTTTTTCTGAGGGAGAAATTTCAAAAACACTGAGACTCTGAAAAGGAAATAGGGAAATAAATAACTGGATCAGCTTTTCCTTCTTATGCCCCTGTCCCACTTAGGAAACCTGGACGGAAACCTCTGGAGACTTTGCACCCCACCCAAGGTTTCCGTGCAGTTCCCAGGTGGTTGCCGGAGGTTGCAGGTAGGGACACTGACAAAAACCTCCGGGAACCGCACGGAAACCATGGGTGGGGCGCAAAGTCTCCAGAGGTTTCCGTTCAGGTTTCCTAAGTGGGACAGGGGCATTATTCTCTAAATGAATGGGACCCTGATTTGTCACTTGGTCTGGCTGGTTGGCGATCACCAAGATGGATTCTGCAGCTTATGGCAGCATAGTGACACAGTGCCAGAGGTCTTAGTTTCACCCTGACGTTGTGGGCTGTCTATGTGGAGTTTGCATGTTCTCCCTGTGACCACGCTGGTTTCATTCAGATGCTCCGGTTTCCTCCCACATCTCAATGATGTGCAGGTTTGTAGGTTAATTCCCTTTTGTAAATTGCCGCTAGTGTGTAGGAAGTGGGATAACATGAACTGGCGTGAAGGGTGATCGATGGTCAGTATGGACTCGGTGGGCCGAAGGGTCTGTTCCCATGCTGCGTCTTTCAATCAATCATAGAAACCAACACTGTAGAATTCTATTCCATGTGGTGTCCTGCAAAGGCCAGGTGTTGCTTGAGTCTGGAACACACTTACCTACCTGTAAGTGCAATTGTTCTACATGAAATCACTGACCACATTTAGTCAAGCTCAGCCCATTATTATTCTAGCTGCCCCTTCAGTGCAAGGCATTCATTAATTTGGTCGTAAAAAACAATATCCAATGTTGGACTGAGTTATGGAGACCAGACGATCCTAGTTTGACTCCCTCCTCGAGACTGTGAGCTGATCTTAACTCAGATGGTGAAGGGTAGCATTAAAGCCAATTAGTTGTGGCCATAAAACCAGCTGTGCTTTCTGCTGCTTATCCTTAACCAGCTGTGAAGTGTTTCTGGACAGATGTTGAATGTGCCTGAGTTGGAGAGCCTTCCACTACTACTGCTCACTCACATTCACCAGTGGATGAAATTCACTAGGATGAGATACAACAATGGTTTTTGTATCTGCTGTTCTTCATTCCAGACTAAGCCCGGATATGGTGGTGCAGCAGTTCTAGCTGCTGCCTCACAGCCCCAGTAATCTACATTCGAGCCTCATCACTGGTGCTGTCTGTGTGGAGTTTACACATACTCACTAAGACTCTGCAGGTTTCATCTGGGTGCTCAGGTTTCCATCCATGTTCCAGAGATCGGTGGGTTGATGGGTTAATGACCCTGTTGTGCAGGGTACAAAGAACCCCAGGGAAGTGATGGGGAAAGGAAGAAGGGATTCGTAATTGGAGTGCAATAGACAATAGACAATAGGTGCAGGAGTAGGCCATTCGGCCCTTCGAGCCAGCACCACCATTCAATGTGATAAGGGGAAAGGGTTTTGATAATGACTGTGAAAGGAGTCTGTATGAGCTAGATGGGCAGAGTGTCCTCCTTCTAAACCCTTAAAAACTAAGTAAGCCGTGGATTTGCACAGTTATCACACTTAGAAACATGGTGAATTAGTTAGAAATGCATGTTAGTGATTGCACACATATTTCAAAATTCGCCAAGTCTCATGCCAGGCTTGAGATGGATAATCTCATTGCACTCCACAACATTGGCTTAGACCAGAACAACAGGAAAATGGTTTCCCTTCAAATAATATTCTGGTATTGTTAATCTCTCTCTCAGCGGTGGATGTCACCTCCCCTCTTGTGAAACCAGCACTGAGTGCTCCACGGTGTTAAGTGGAAGTGCTGGTCCAGAGTATAAAAACATGTCTCAGAGTGGGAGTGGGAGATTTTGTCTAATATAAAACACTCACAGTCTTTGCTTGACTGTCATCTCCTGGATGCTAATATCAACTTTATTGGTAAAACGGTTTACAGCGTTACCCTGTTGACAGTTCGTTTGTTTTGCTTTCGGTAATCCGCAAGTCTCTGTTTAGTGGTAGTTTGACTTACCGTAATTAATACCAAAGATTCTGCAATGCCTTGGAAGGGATCTGTGATGCAATCTTAACAGTTTTATGACATTCAGAATTTACAATATGAGCAAAGGCCAAATTGGCAGAGCACTGAAGGTGCTAAATTTATTAATGAAAGAAAGTTCCATGTAAATCATTTATAATGGAGGAACCTGGAATGCTGGCAAACACTTGGATTCCTGTATTTTTCTAAGGTGGCCCAACACTCGACTCTGCAATATAGTTTTAAGAGCAGATCTCTCCCTCTGGTTCACCAGTTTCTCTCTCCCTCTCCCTCTCCCTCCCCCCCACCTTACTCTTAAACCGACCAACACAATCCACGGCTTTGAAGCGCTCCTGTCATCAGCCCCAGGAAGGTCTTCGCAGGATCAAAAACAAATTGAGCAGTGCAAGGCTTCCGGGCAGTAACTAAAGAAAATATACAATCAGAGGATGTGAGCCAGCGAGCAGCAAGGCTGTCGCAGCAGTAGACTTGGGCCCTCTCTTCCGTTTCTGAACTGCACCCTGCATCTGGTCACATTCCAGCAATTATTGTTGCGATGTTCTAAAAGTGGAGGCTGCAGGGTGATCCATAAAAGTGGCAGGAAAGACCCCTGGCTGCCTTCTTCCTTACAAAAACATGTATTATATTGTATGGCCAAAAGTTTCTAAAATGGGACTTTGGCACGAGCCTTTGTTGTTTTTCCTTGCAGTCCTGGCTGCTGAGCAGCGGACTGCTCACTCTGACCAGGTCCCAGTCCTTTCTCGAGGAGGCCGGTGATGTAACAGCGCGTACGTGCTCAGCTCATGTCCGTGACATACATCTGCCCCATCTCGCAACAAGAAAGGCAAGCATCCACCACCCAAAGTTGCATTAGCTGAAGGCGGCTGACATCTCTCTTCCACGCGGTTTGTAAGGACGAGCTCCTGCCACGCAGATTGCCAAATTTCACAGCCTCCAATACTTTCGCCTGAAGGTATATTGGCTCCTCGCTGCAATGCTACAGTCCAGCTCACATCTCAACTAATTGCCCATGTTCATAGCAGTATTAAACAAATGCTTATCGTTGCATAGAGCTGTTCACAAACGAGGAACGCCACGGGTGGCACGGTGGCGTAGCGGTAGAGTTGCTGCCTTACAGCGCTAGAGACCCGGGTTCCATCCTGACTATGGGTGCTGTCTGTACGGAGTTTATACATTCTCCCCTTGACCTGTGTGGGTTTCCCCCGAGATCTTCGGTTTCCTCCCACACTCCAAAGACGTACAGGTTTGTAGGTAAATTGGCTTGGTATAAAATGAAAAATTGTGTCTAATGTGTGTAGGATAGTGTTAATGTACAGGGATCGCTGGTCGGTGTGGACTCAGTGGGCTGAAGGGCCTGTGTCCTTGCTGTTTCTCTAAACTAAACTACTAGAGATGCTATTGTAATGGAGGCTTCTTGACAATGGAGGTTTCAAAGCCAACTATTGCACCAACTGGACTAGTCAGGTAATGATGCAAGGCAGAGTTTAGGGTTGGTTAGACAGGTTGGCAACTGCACCCAGCTGTGTCCCTCACGTCCACATTGGCACCACAATACATTTACTGCAGAGAAGATGCCTGCCTTCCTGGTGTCAGCTTCTTTCATTCTAGATCAGTGTGCCCACAACTTTAGTATGGAGGCTTATTTCTGAGTCACAATTATTATTGTTGGCACAATATCTTCCATGTAAACTTACACCAGGGGCTTGCATTCCACCAGGGAAACAGTTCTTAAGAGAGGGTTGAGATCTGCTGTTGTTTCATGGGCACTGCCCGACCCATGTTGTTAGCAGGGCCTGAGGCTTAGGCTGTACATTCCTGCTTCAACTCTTCATTACTGAGAGTCTTCACCTTGATGACCCCTCCGAATGCTCGCAACATACGCCTGACTATCATGATCAACTGCCCTTCCACCCGCACTCTCCCAACCCCACCCTGCACTCTAGAAAGGTGGGTGATCCCAGAGGAAATTCTACCCTGTACGTAATGCCTGGGAATCTCAGGGCAGGAAGAAATCCAATTCTTCCCTTCAGTGTCCTGAACATTGTCACAGTTTGTAGCCAGTGGAGTGCAATAAGCAGCTGTTGGCCCCCGCGGGAAAGGATATTGGTTTGGATTTGGAGGACTTTTGTGGAACAACATTGATGGTATCTATCAGTACCTTGAAGTGCGATAATTATATAGTTGTGATTTACCTTATTCCATTCAAAGGTATCAAAGGTATTTTATTGGTCACATTCACATACACCGAGGTGTAGTGAAGTGAAATGTTTTTTGCCATTTTGCAGCATACAAAAAAAGAATACAGACATAACACCAATGAGAGTCTTAAATCATAGAACATCCCCCCACAATGGCTCCCACCATGAGGGAAGGCACAAAGTCCAGTCCCCAACCCCAGTTCACCCATAGTCGGGCCTATTGAGGCCTCCACAGTTGCCTCTACGGAGGCCCGATGTTCCTCGCCGTTCTCGCCGGGTGATGTTGCTCCGACGTCGGGAGAGTCCTCCCAGCGGCCTGGGAACCCTGGAACGGCCGCTTCCGCACTGGAGGCCGCGGCTTCCGAAGCCGACAAGGCCGCGCCGGTTGGAGCTCCACAACTGGCGATCTCATCTAGAGATCCCAGGCTCCCGATGTTAAGTTCAGCGCCGCCGCCCGCAGCTGGTCGCTCCACAGTCCCGCAGCTCCGCGATGTTTTACCCGGCGGTCTCAGCTCACCGGAGCTCCAGCGCGGCGACCCAGGCAAGGCATCGCCCGCTCCGCGATAGCGCTCCAGCGCTGTGCCGCCGCCGAAGCCGAGGTTCTGGGCGGTCCCCGACAGGAAACGCCGCTCCAGGCCCGCTGGTAGGCCGCGAGGACGGGTCGAGGCTGCAGCCCGGAGAAAAGCTGCCTCTCCGACCAGGTAGGGACCCTGAATATTCCACTCACAAGTTCACAAGTTCGTGTTATTGGACCAAAATTAGGCCATTCGGCCCATTGAACCTACTCCGCCATTCAACCATGGCTGATCTCTGCCTCTTGATCCCATTTTCCTGCCTTCTCCTCATAACCCTTGACACCCGTTCTAATCACGAATTTGTCTATCTCTGCCTTAAAAATATCTACTGAATTGGTCACCACAGCCCTCTGTGGCAATGAGTTCCACAGATTAAACAAATAGCTCTCATAAGGTATCAGTAAAGGTCTCTCCTCATCCACAAGTGATGAGAGGAGATCTTATTGAAATACTGTACATGAGGCCTTGCGTCTCGTTTGTCAGTGTTGGTTTAAGAGTGTTCTCAGATAGTTCTGTTCCCTTTGGGCATAGCTTTTATCACTTGCTTGCTTTGCTTAAATATACTATTAACAGAAGCAGAAGTCTAACTTATTGTGCAGCAAGTGCAACGAGAGAAGAGTAAACATATTCTGTCCAACATGAGTCTTGTTAACTCACAGAACTATATGAGAGATATTTTGGGGGCATGTGGTGAAGCGATGTGGAGCTGATCTCTGAGCTGAGATAAACCATTGTAGAATCATGAGCTACAAATTCTGTCGCACATTGAAACTTTATTTCTGCACCAGACTGTAAAATCTTCTTATACGTCAGATTCCCAAATGCAGTCAGCTATTTATTGGTGGGATGATATGTAACGTCTTCTTAAAGGCATTAAGGTACAACATGTTGCAAAGACTTACCTGTTTAAACACGGTCACAGCGTGAACATCACTTACAGAATGTAAAACAACAGCGCTTTAGGGCCTGTCCCACTATACGAGTTTACCCAAGACCTCTCCCGAGTTTATAAAATAAAAAAAAACTTGTGGTATGTGAATGTACGTAGCGGGTACGTCGGAGCTCGGGACGTCTCTTAGCGGCTCGTAACGCTAACGGCAGGAACACGGGAAACGCGGTAAGCTCGTGAAGTTTTTTCAACATGTTGAAAATTGTCTACGAGAGCCCCAACTACCTACGAGTAATTCTCCGAGTTCGAATCAGGGGAAACTCGGGAGAATTACCTCCTACAGTGGGACAGGTGAGCTGAACTCCACAAGTGTGGAATCTGGTGGTCCAGTGCAGTGATTGATGTTAGATGGATGTTTTGATGTTACTTGCACAAGTTTATTTTGGGCCTATAAGCCACACATGCTGAATCAGATGTTTGCTGTATGGGTGAGACCAGCTTTGATGGTAATTTATGAGCCTGACCTTGCCTGACCCATTGCTAGGAAGGCTGAGGTGCTCATTGCTCTGTTGGTCTGCTAGCCTTGGCTCCCAGTGCATCCTCGTTGAGTACATCTTCAGGCAACTGATTATATCTGAAGAAGGGTGTCAGCCTGAAACGTCACCTATTACTTTTCTCCAGAGATGCTGTCTGACCCACTGAGTTACTCCGGCTTTTTGAGTCTATCTTCTGATTATATCTCCAACTTATATTTCCAATGCCAGGATTTGTAGAAGGGTCTCGACCCGAAACATCGCCTATTCCTTCTCTCCATAGATGCTGTCTCCCCGCTGAGTTTCTCCAGCATTTTTGTCTACCTTCGATTTTTCCAGCATCTGCAGTTCTTTCTTAAACAATGCCACGATCTCCTCTCTGGCCTACTTTGATGTCATCCACAGCTATTGTACTGAGCTATGGTCCTGGAGAAATGCTGATCCCACCATGTACTGACCCCATACCTGATGCGCTCTTGCACCTACACCCAGTGAGATCCTAGCGCCCCACACTATGTGACGTCCTGACCCCCACAGCTGGGTGAGGAACTGAATTTTCCACATGACGGTGTTGTTAAATACTCGATGTTCAATCATTCTCTTTCAAGTTTATTCGAGGATGTGGGCTCTTTTATATAAAAGTGGATACGAGGCATTGCTCATAGCCTTTGCCTTAATTTTCAGCCAGGCCAGAATTCTGAATCAGCCTGCTCACTACCTCACTAGTTACAGTGTCAAGAAACCACCAGATGTGGGGCTCAGTGAGTCTCACCAGATGTTATACTCAATGAGTCTTACCAGATGTGGACCTCGGTGTCTCACCAGGTTGGTCTCAGGACACTTCCAGACGTTTGGTTCAGCGCGCCATCAGATGTTGTGCAGAGGACCATCAAATTTTGGGCTCAGCACCTCACCAGATGTTAAGTTTGGGCCCATGACAGATATTGGGCAGAGGACCTCACCAAATGTAATGCTCAGGACTCCGCCACATGTTGAGCTCAGCACCCCTCCAGATGTTTGACTCAGGACCTCAAAGGTAAACTGCCTGGTCAGCGAACATTACATTGTGTGGGCTGAAACACAAAAATATGTGGACACGTGTAGAGAAGGAAAAAGCAGGACTGTTTGCTGGATCCTGCCGGGTGCTGTCTGGGTTATGTTCAAGAAGGAACTGCAAATGCTGGAAAATCGAAAGTAGACAAAAATGCTGGAGAAACTCAGCGGGTGTGGCAGCTTCTATGGAGCGAAGGAAGGAGGCAACATTTCGGCATGAAACCCTTTCTGTCTGCTGTCTGTATGAGAAGCACTGGGGGTGAGGGAAGGCTGGAGAGGGTGGGAGCAAGATTAATCACGCAACAGAAATCACATTGGACGAAGATGGATCTGGCAGCCCAATCTACATATAGCCCTGGCTGATGACAAATACATTTCCTGTCTGCGGGAGTTATCTTTCACCTTAAGCTCTCACTTACAATCTCTCATCCTTCCATTGAGTAGCTCAGTGTCACTTCCATTGTGGCAAGTGCATGTTCAGATGGCAGAATGCAGAGAGCTGCAGTCCAACAGTAGATAAAAGCAGAGGGAGGAAAAGGCCTGATTAATAAGGTCTGAAGAAGGGTCTCGACCCAAAATTTACCCATTGCTCCTCTCCAGGAATGCTGCCTGTCACGCTGAGTTACTCCAGCATTTTGTGTCTATCTTCAGTAGATAAAGGGCTCCAGCTTCACTTGTGATGAATTCCACGAGGCTAAATAGTTTTTTGCTTGTGAACGCTGAGGTGAGGAGATTGTAGTGGCATGGCATCAGGTACGAGCACTTTTGGGATTTGACTAATGAATTCCCCATTCTTGTTGGATCACTACCTTTTGTTGTGGGATTTTGGAGAGATATTAGACGCTGAGAGAATGCAGGAGGCTGGATATTCGTGCTTGCTTGCAAGAACAGCGTCAGGACATGGCATGTGAAGGCCAGCAGACCCCAGCAAGACTGAGTCTGCCATTTGTTAGATCACACTTTTACTTTCTGCGAGCCTGTCGTTCTTGAAGTGCATTGGTGTTATATTTTCTGTGCTTGCTGTATTACATTGTTCCTGTGCAGTGAAATGAAGTGCTTGGCTTTCCCCCTCACAGAACCATTATTATTCATGAAACCTCGTAGGGATTTGAAGGGATAAGTTGTCAAATTACAACTATGAGCTGCAGAAGTAAGAATGTCATTGTTCCATTGTAGGTACATATGGCAATTAAACTCTCTTGGCACTTGAATTATTTTTGCAGAGAATTACTCCTGCAGTTTGCTCCTTATTTGCTGAACTGAAGGATTAAGTCTCCAAGGCAGAAGGGGAGCACTGGGGTGCAGTCCCGGTGGCCATTTCTCCTACACGCCCGCAGAATATTGGGTTTGCCGAGGGCTTTGCTGTCGAGTTGCTCCCTCAGATGGCGGTGACAGGTTGCCATTGTTTCACTGCGGCTGTCCAGTGTCAACTCTGGTGGTGGAAGGTTCCATTGGCTTCAGAAACCTCTGGAATGGCAGGGAAATAGCAAGGAGAATGAGAGTTCAGAAACACTGATCTTTTGTTTAGTTTAGAGATACAGCGTAGAAACAGGCCCATCAGCCCACTGAATCCGCGCCGACCAGTGATCCCCGCATACCAATGCTATCCTACGCACTAGGGACAATTTTTATAATTATACCAAGACAATTAACCTACAAACCTGTACATCTTTGCAGTGTGGGAGTAAACGGGAGATCATGGGGAAAACCCACACAGGTCAAGGGGAGAACGTACAAACTCCATATAGACCGCACCCGTAGCTAGGATCGAACCTGGGTCCCTGGAGCTGTAAGGCAGCAACTCTCAGATTCAGATTCAGATTCAATTTTAATTGTCATTGTCAGTGTACAGTACAGAGACAACGAAATGCATTTAGCATCTCCCTGGAAGAGCGACATAGCAAATGATTTGAATAAATAATAATAAGTGTCCGGCGGGGGGTGGTGATTGGTAGTCACCGAGGTACGTTGTTGAGTAGAGTGACAGCCGCCGGGAAGAAGCTGTTCCTCGACCTGCTGGTTTGGCAACGGAGAGACCTGTAGTGCCTCCCGGATGGTAGGAGGGTAAACAGTCCATGGTTGGGGTGAGAGCAGTCCTTGGCGATGCTGAGCGCCCTACGCAGACAACGCTTACTCTGCACCACTGTATTGCCCTGGGGCCTTAGCTAGTAATCCATGTGTAGACTTTGGGAAGATACAAGATGAGGCACCACGCGGTCGAATAGTTTGTCTCCTGGTGGTTAGTCTAATATCCTGGGATTGCTTTCGAGAGTTCTTGGATGGAGAGGTGCGGGTGGGCGGGCCTGATTCATTGCCTGGATTAGGTCTGTTTGTTGAATGGGTGGGGTTCAGGGGGCTGGTGTCCCATAGAGAGTGTTGGCAGCTTCAGGAGTAGAGGGGAGAAGTGTGGACATGTGCGTGTTGGTTGAAGTCATGATCATCTATGGACACATAGCTTGGGATACATTTAATTGTCATTTGGACCCCTTGCAGGACATGTACATGAGTACTAGTCACCTTACAAACAAATAGACCCAAGACACAACAACACAACATAATTTACATAAACATCCATCACATCATTGTGATGGAAGGCCAAAAACACTTATCTCTCCACTGCACTCTCCCCCCCCACGATGTCAGAGTCAAAGTCAAAGCCCCCGGCTGGCGATGGCGATTGTCCCGCGGCCATTAAAGCCACGCCGGATGGTGCGAGGTCGCACACCGGGTCTTGGTGTTAGAGCCCCCGGCGGCGCTCGCAGAGTCCCGAGGGGGGGGGCCGGGGGGGGTGGGAGAAATCTGAGCTCCAGGAGCTCTTCGACCCCGCAGTCGGGCGGGGGAAGTCGCCGTTGCGAGAGCCCTGAAAATGTCTCCCTAGGGACCCGGGGGCTCCACAGATGCTGCTGCAGACCCGCCTGACTTTCTCCAGCATTTTTGAGTAGGCTTGATCAAATGATGAGCTGAATCTAGTTCTGTGGTGTGGGCCTCTATAAGCAGTTAAAAGACGACATTAAAAATAGCCCTCAATATCCAGAGTTTTTTTGTACACCATGATGAATCCCGATCTACAACGGCAGGAAAACATCCAGTTCAGATGTCTGCGAGGCAAAAAACAATCACTTAAAACACATTCCAATCTAATTGCTGCGGACACAGTGAATGGCGCTAAGTCATCTCTGGTCAACCCTGCCACCATTGCACTCCTGCATTTCCTTGGTGAGTGTAGAAGTGCAGGTAACTACCTCCACATTCTGTTGGATTTGACCTCCAGACATAAGGGCTTGTGAATAAAAAACGATAATAGTACCTCATGCATAACACAGGGCATTAATCATGAAATACTTTGTGTATGCGTATACAAAGATGTCAAGAGGGGGTGCGGTTACGTTGACCTAACGTTTGCCATCTGGTGTTTGCCTGTAACACTAATCTAAGCTTCTGGAGCTATATTTTTCGCAGTGGACTGGTGTGGACAGGGAATTAATTTGGTTGTGAGATGAGTTTGTCATTTTGTGATTTAACCAAAATAAGAAGCCCCTTCCCGAACATTGCTCAGTGTGGAATTGTCTCTCACTCCAACCCAAGACACAATGACTCAACTGTTTTTTAGCAGGGAAATAGTGCAAAGTTTAGGGCAGGAAAACTCCATCAAATGTTTCTGATGCATAATTGTTATACCTTCTATAAAGGATGGCATTTAGATTAAATGGCTCCATCACCTGTTCTGCACTGCTGATTTCGTAAGTGATCTCCACATTCTATTGTCTTGAACTACAGGTGGAGCATTTTAATTAGCTTTAGTACCTCATGCATAAAACAAGGGCAGATCATGAATCCAAAACTTGCGTATTGAAAGATGTCAAGAGAACTGTGCGGTTACGTTGACCTAACTTTGCCATCTGGTGTTTGCCTGTAACACTAATCTAAGCTTCTGGAGCTATATTTTTCGCAGTGGACTGGTGTGGACAGGGAATTAATTTGGTTGTGAGATGAGTTTGTCATTTTGTGATTTAACCAAAATAAGAAGCCCCTTCCCGAACATTGCTCAGTGTGGAATTGTCTCTCACTCCAACCCAAGACACAATGACTCAACTGTTTTTTAGCAGGGAAATAGTGCAAAGTTTAGGATTTTTAACTCCCGAGTTTCTGATGCCCGATTGTTATAGATATAAAGGATGGCATTGAGATTAAAGGGTCCATCACCAAATCTTGCTGATCGAATGATCTCATCTCTATCATCTGGAACTACAGCAGGAGCATTTTAATTAGCTTTACCACCCATAAACAAAGAAGGAAGGATCCAAAACTTACCATTGAGCTGTTGTCAGCATGGTGGAGAATTGGAATAGTCTACTTTGGGAGTTGCTGTCACTCTTCCTATGTATCAATTTACCTTGGAAATCTATTCAATCCTTACCCCCGTTTAGCAGGCGACTTACCAGAGTTTTTTTTTAATACCAAGTGTCCCTTGCTGACTCACTCCGTTCCTTCAACCCAGAGGTGCGAATGCATTTTTTGATGTAGTAAAACGTGGGTGAGTTGAGCACTAGCGCTCAATTGGGTTTCCAATGAAATTGACCACATTGGTCAAAATTTGTTTAAACGCAGAAATGAATACTAAAACAAACAAAAAAAAAGTGATTTCCCATAGAAACTCACCTAATTATGCGTATCTCCCACCATTGTGCTGCACAGAACTTGGAGAACTTGGCTTTGGGTATGAAGCCACACTTCATACAACAGCAGCAGCAACACACAGTGTGGTTGTTTGAAGGCTTTAGATCCGCAAACCAAGGATGTACCAAACCAAGGATTGGTCAATGAGGGGAATCGTATGGCTCAGGTGGGACAGGGAGGTGTAGTTGGCAAAGCTGCCTGATCCACAATAGAGAATACTACTCATGGGGAGACCACTGCTGTCTTCCCTGGTGAATGTATTTACAGATGCAGCAGTACGGAGAGGAATATCTTGATCTCTCAGAAATCATCAGGATGGCCCATGACCACTTTTTACACCAGCAGGATGGAGATTCACACTGGGATACGCAGTTTATGCAGAGGTCTGAGGTGTTTAAATCAGGGAATACAAGGCTGGTAGAGCAAGCCAGTAGCATACTTGGAGCCAGGCTTCACTGTTACATTGAATGTGGGATGCTGGTTTAAACTGAAGATAGACACAAAAGGCTGGAGTAACTCAGTGGGTCAGATAGCATCTATGGAGAGAAGGGATGGGCGACATTTCGGGTCGAGTCCCTTGGCTACATTGAGTGGAGGTGGTCCCGCAGAGCAGGATATGGGGGGATTTTACATACCCTGGGGATTCGCTTGGGTGATTATTGTGTTGCTGGTGGGGACCACAGCGTGGAGAGGAGACTTGGTTTGATTTGGGAACTGTTGCTGTATGGACTCCCCAGTGGAATCTCCCTGTCAGTGAGCCCCGAATATCCTGTGCTGACTCTGTTCCCTCCCACGCTCAGCTGGGGGCATGTCAGCTGCTCCTCCTGCTTCATCCCGCACACAGGGATGAAGACTCCGCACCCGCTGGGCGTGAACTGCAGGGGTCTCCTGGAATGGCGGAATCCCATCTCCCGGGCACCATCAGCATTTTCCATTCTTATCACAGTATGGTAAGGCTCTCGAATCCACACTCGGCTGCTGTGGTTGTGGAATGTCCCGGTGTGAGGAGCAAGGGAAGGGAAGGGTGATCCCGGCTTCTATCCCTGTGCTGGTCGCTGAAGATGAAGGATTCCTGCTGCTTCCTGAAATGTGGCATTTATCACGGGAACATTCTTCTCATTGCCCCCAACTCCCTGCACATAGAGGGAGTGGTAACCTTGGGCTGTTGAAAAAAGTCTCTTCTTCATGAGAGTTTCCATAGACACATGAGCACAGTCACTGGCTGCCCATTCATGCCCAGTCAGCAACGCTGGCAAACCCAGTGCCCAAGTTACCAACAGGCTCTGATTGAATTCAATGTAGGTGGCCTGATCTCTCAGTGACTACAGCATCTGTGTGACTGCTGAGCAGTGGCGAACAACAACGTGTGAGACTTCTTGCAAAGATTCTGTGGTGAGGAAGTTGGGAGTCAAGATGACCTTGAGTTTAAAAAAATGCTGTTCAGACATGAAACAATAATAATAATAATAATAATAATAATAAATAGTAATAATAATAATAATATATTTTATTGCCATTGTACATAAGCACAACGAGATTTGGTATGCAGCTTCCATCCGATGTCATAACTTAAATAACTAATAAAATTTAGATTTAGATACCCCGAGAACATGGTTTGTAAAAAGAACAGTAAAATAGTCAAAACAGTTCAAACAGACTAAAGTGCAGATGTGTTTGTGCAACGTGACCATCCGAGGGAGACAGTCCAGGGGGGATGGGGGGCACTCAGCATGGCCGGTTCAGAGCCGCTATAGCTCTGGGAATGAAGCTGTTCCTGAGTCTGGAGGTTCGGGCGTAGAAGGCCTTGTAACGTTTGCCAGAGGGAAGTAGTTCGAACAGTCCATTACAAGGGTGTGAGGAGTCTTTATGGATGCTGACGGCCTTCCTGAGGCACCGTGTGTGGTAGATGCCCTCCAAGGCTGGTAGCGGTGTCCCAATGATCTTCTGCGCTCTGTGGACGACGCGCTGAAGAGCTCCCCTCTCCGCCTCCGTGCAGCTGAGATACCACGCAGAGATGCCATACGTTAATATGCTCTCTGTGGTGCAGCGAAAACATGCCATTTTCCTTTCCACAAAGAATGACTCCAACCATTGTGGTGGAGTTGCTTTCTGGCGCCATTGGCTTCAGTTTTACCCCAGCTCCTTGATGCCACCCTTGGTCAGATGGTGCCCTGACATCAAGGGTATTCACTCTCTTCTCACATGGAGGATTCAGCTCTTCGTTTCAGGTTTGGGCAAATCTGTGATGAGTTGTGGGAGCTGAATGGTTCCAGCGAAACCCTACACCAGACTGGAGAGTAGACACGTTGACTTTTGGTTGGTAACTGCCATATACAGTAATTGTACTGCCAACAATGGCCTCAATCACTTCGACCATGGTTTTTAAAAAATATATATTTTTCATTAGAAATAAGTACATTATTGTAATACATAAGTACCTAATACATAATGAGATATTACAGTTCATGTACAACTTCTTGTTTCATATTTAACAAGCCAAGATAGAGAAGAAAAGAGTATCATAAGTCGTGATAATAGTGTTAGTTCGTGAGATAGTAAAGAAAGCCCGAAGAAAAGGTAGAAGGGGATAGAGTGGAAAAAAGAGAAGGGAAAAAAAAAGAGATAGAGAGAAAGAAAGGAAATAAAAATGAAGAGATTGAAAGAGATACACCTATTTAATATCTTTATCCACCGTTCACCACTTTGATCATGGTTGAGAGAGGATCGACTGGGTGGTAGTTATTTCGATTGGATTTCCTGTTGCTTTTGTGACCAGAACATTACTTGACAATTTTGGGGAGATGCCAGTGTTATGACTATATCGCAACAGGGGTAGAGATGTATGAGGCCAGATCTGGAGTACAGGCTTAGGTACCACAGCTGGGATGTGGTCTGGGCCCATAGATTTTGTCATAGCCTGTGCTTCCAGCCACTTCTGGATATCTAACGCAGTGAATTGAATTCGCTGCAGGTTGGACTCTGTGGTGATCTCGGGTGGATCATCCTCTCAACAGTTCTGGTTGAACATGGTTGTGAGTTCTTCTGTCTTGCCTTTAACACCCACATGCAATAGCCTGCTGGACCCTACAAATATTCTGCAGAAACAAGGAATTACAGATGCTGGTTTACAAAAGGAAGCTCAGAACGTCACCGATCCATGTTCTCCAGAGATGCTGCCTGCCCCGCTGAGTTACTCCAGTAATTTGTGACTTTATTTCCCAACACGTGGGAGGACAGATGGCACAATGGGCTAAGTGTTCGGCTGGCGACCGGAAGGTAGCCGGTTCGAATCCCGCTTGGAGTGCATACTCTCGTTGTGTCCTTGGGGCAAGACACTTCACCCACCTTTGCCTGTGTGTAAATGTAATATAATTATGTGAAGCACTTTGGGGTCAATGCAAGTTGACTAAAAATGTGCTATATAAATAAGATGATTATTATTATTATAACAATTATATTGTTCATCAAACCAGTTCTGAAGCTGCACAAATGGGGAGCTACCAATGGTGTCACCACTGAAGCACCCATTGAATGAATGTGCTGGTAGACAAAAGTGCTGGAGAAACTCAGCGGGTGAGGCAGCATTTATGGAGCGAAGGAAATAGGGCCAAAACCCTTCTTCAGACTGATGTAGAGAGGGGGGTGTGGAGGAGAAAGGAAGAGGAGGAGCCAGAGGGCTGAGGGTGAGCTGAGGAGGGGAGGAGAAGAGGAGGAGACAGCAAAGGCTACCGGAAATTGGAGAAGTCAATGTTTATGCCGCTAGGGTGCAAACTGCTCAAGGGGAATATGAGGTTCTGCTCACTCTGGCCATGGAGGAGGCCCAGGACAGAAAGGTTGGATTCGGAATGGGAGGGGGAATTGAAGTGCTGAGCCACAGGGAGATCAGGTTGGTTAATGCGGACCGAGCGGAGGTGTTGGGCCAAACGATCGCCAAGCCTACGCTTGGTCTCACCGATGTAGATCATCTGGAGCAGCGGATGCAATAGATGAGGTTGGAGGAGATGCAGGTGAACCTCTGTCGCACCTGGAATGACTGCTTGGGTCCTTGAATGGAGTCGAGGGGGGAGGTGTAGCTTCTCCTGCGGTTGCAAGGGAAAGTGGTTAAATGCAGGACAAACACTGCCCTGTATTTAGTTGCAGCCTGTTCCGTGGACTTTGGAAAGAGTTGGATCAGTTTGCAGTCAGTTATTTTGCTGCCCAACCAGATGTCAGCAGAGTGTTGCTTTAGATGTCAAAAAAGCAACAAATAAATTCAATATCATTCTGGTTGGACTGAATCTGTTGAATGGTGCTTGTAGTCACAACTTTGAGTTCCAATATTTCAAATGAGAGTTACAGTTCGTGTTGTTGTTTGATAAAATGTAATTGACCTAAAGGGTTAGCTCTGGGCGTCTCTTCATAGACGCTGCCTGATCTGCTAGCTCTTCCCATGATCGCCTACTTTTGTTTCAGAATTCCAGCATCTGCAGTGTATTGCTTCTGCTATTCATGCCTGGATATGACAACAAGTGTGAAATTAAAGCAAAGCTACTCTTCTATAATAGTCAGACCTTCTATCATCGCCAGTTCTATCATAGCCAGGCTTGGATAGAGTGGATGTGAAGAGGATGTTTCCACGAGTGGAAGAGTCTAGGACTAGAGGTCATAGCCTCAGAATTAAAGGACGTTCTTTTAGGAAAGTGATGAGGAGGAATTTATTTTGTTAGAGGGTGGCCAATCTGTGGAATTCTTTGCCAGAGAAGGCTGTGGAGGCTGAGTCAGTGGATATATCTCAGGCAGAGATAGAGATTCTTGATTAGTACGGGTGTCAGAGGTTATGGGGAGAAGGCAGGAGAATGGGGTTAGGAGGGAAAGATAGATCAGCCATGTTTGAATGGCGGAGTAGACTTGATGGGCCGAATGGCCTAATTCTGCTCCTATCACTCATGACCTTATGATCTTATGATCTTTGCCACAGCCCTCATTACTGCTGCCTCTCTCTCTGCTGTGGTCCCTGTTGTACACTGCCCCACTGCACGTAGATGAAAGAGTCCCGCATCAACAGAGATCAGCAATGGCAGCCAAACGTCTGAACATGCCATGCTTTTTCCTCTTATTGTCATCTGCAGATTAATGGTGTCTTTGAGTTAACATTAGACAATTGTCAGCTTTTCCTGGCAGAAGTATAAAAAGAAACACAGAGTCCCCACCCTTGTGCACATTGAGCTGATTTAAATATGTATTTCTGATAGAAACAGACATGTAATCAAACGTATGCAGAGCGGTTCATCCATGAGTGAACCTGTGTGTGTGTGATCATGTTGGATGAGAAGTTGCTATTGTGAAACATGACTGTCTGGGTAGATAGGGATCCCTCTGGGGTTTGTCAAGACAAGACAGGAAGGGGCAAAGTAATTGTTAACTTCTTTTCTCTGCTTTATTAATAATTCTCTGTGCGCTTACTGGAACCTGTAAATAGTCACACTTCCTACCTTTGCCAGCTCCAGCGTACAATGAGAGAATGTAATATTGTCAAGGCCAGTTGTATAATATCTGACGCTGCTGGCAACAGATCATCCACGTTTAATCTCTCCTTTATGGGAGAATGTTTTAAGTCGGACAATTTCCGACATGCTCTTAAAGGCGCTCCCTCCTGTTGGCACAAGCTTTGGGATTTTCTCCTACCTTATATGACCTCCCCTGTGTGGTCATTTTTCACAAGTAAACCCACGCACAGAGCACATACGTGTTATTCAATTGTGAGGGCATTGTCCATACGTTCATAAGTGATAGGAGCAGAACTAGGCCATTCGGCCCATCAACTCTACTCCGCCATTCAATCATGAGCGATCTATCTCTCCCTCCTAACCCTATTCTCCTGCCTTCCCCCCATAACCCTGACACCAACTAGATATCCAACCTCCAGTGAGGGAGGTTGGATGCTGATCCAGAATGGAAGCCAAGACTATTTAAATAGTGGATAGAGAACTGGCTGGCAAACAGGAAGCAAAGAGTAGGAGTAAACGGGTCCTTTTCACAATGGCAGGCAGTGACTAGTGGGGTACCGCAAGGCTCAGTACTGCTATTTACAATATATATTAATGATCTGGACGAGGGAATTGAAGGCAATATCTCCAAGTTTGCAGATGACACTAAGCTGGGGGGCAGTGTTAGCTGTGAGGAGGATGCTAGGAGACTGCAAGGTGACTTGGATAGGCTGGGTGAGTGGGCAAATGTTTGGCAGATGCAGTATAATGTGGATAAATGTGAGGTTATCCATTTTGGTGGCAAAAACGGGAAAGCAGACTATTATCTAAATGGTGGCCGATTGGGAAAGGGGGAGATGCAGCGAGACCTGGGTGTCATGGTACACCAGTCATTGAAGGTAGGCATGCAGGTGCAGCAGGCAGTAAAGAAAGCGAATGGTATGTTGGCTTTCATTGCAAAAGGATTTGAGTATAGGAGCAGGGAGGTTCTACTGCAGTTGTACAGGGTCTTGGTGAGACCACACCTGGAGTATTGCGTGCAGTTTTGGTCTCCAAATCTGAGGAAGGACATTATTGCCATAGAGGGAGTGCAGAGACGGTTCACCAGACTGATTCCTGGGATGTCAGGACTGTCTTATGAAGAAAGACTGGATAGACTTGGTTTATACTCTCTAGAATTTAGGAGATTGAGAGGGGATCTTATAGAAACTTACAAAATTCTTAAGGGGTTGGACAGGCTAGATGCAGGAAAGATTGTCCCGATGTTAGGGAAGTCCAGGACAAGGGGTCACAGCTTAAGGATAAGGGGGAAATCCTTTAAAACCGAGATGAGAAGAACTTTTTTCACACAGAGAGTGGTGAATCTCTGGAACTCTCTGCCACAGAGGGTAGTTGAGGCCAGTTCATTGGCTATATTTAAGAGGGAGTTAGATGTGGCCCTTGTGGCCAAGGGGATCAGGGGGTATGGAGAGAAGGCAGGTACGGGATACTGAGTTGGATGATCAGCCATGATCATATTGAATGGCGGTGCAGGCTCGAAGGGCCGAATGGCCTACTCCTGCACCTAATTTCTATGTTTCTATGTTTCTAATCTTGTTCATCTCCTCTAATCCGAGGGCTTTGAGGCAAATGATAGCATCACTACTGCACCCTCTGTGAGAGCGGCAAGGTCCGGACAGCTCAGACAACACGACTAACTGCACCATACGTGCAGTTACTCAATCACTCAGCTCCCTCTGACTGAAAGTAAACAACACTTGTTTTGTATCACAATTAAGAAACAGCTCATCTGTTTGTACAACGTTAACCTATCTTTGCATGTTTAGTTTAGTTTACTTTAATTTAGTTTAAAGATACAATGCAAAAACAGGCGCTTCGGCTCACCGGGTCCGTGCCGACCAGAGATACTCACACGCTAGCACTATCCTACACACACGAGAGACAATTTACAATTTCACCTAAGCCATTTAATCTACAAACCTGTACGTCTTTAGAGTAGCGGGAGGAAATCAGAACACCTGGGGAAGATCCACGCAGGTCACGGGGAGAATGTACAAACACCATACTGACAGCACTCGTGGTGAGGATAGAACCTGGGTCCCTGGAGCTGTAATGCGGCAACTCTACCATTGCGCCACCGTGCCCCTCTGTGAATGAAGAATTCTATGTGTTAATGTAAAGAGTCTTGTTCTCACCCGGTGATGGTGACAAGCCACGCCACTGTCACAATCCTGTAAGACGTCAGCCTCCCTCTCGGATCTAGGTTGAATTTGCTAAAATGAGGCCAGATGCTGCTGGGAAAATTGCAATTGCCATCAGAGTTCTCCGGGTTAAGGGGTTGGACAGGCTAGATGCAGGAAGATTGTTCCCGATGTTGGGGAAGTCCAGGACAAGGGGTCACAGCTTAAGGATAAGGGGGAAATCCTTTAAAACCGAGATGAGAAGAACTTTTTTCACACAGAGAGTCGTGAATCTCTGGAACTCTCTGCCACAGAGGGTAGTCGAGGCCAGTTCATTGGCTATAAGAGGGAATTAGATGTGGCCCTTGTGGCTAAGGGGATTAGGGGGTATGGAGAGAAGGCAGATACGGGATACTGAGTTGGATGATCAGCCATGATCATATTGAATGGCGGTGCAGGCTCGAAGGGCCAAATGGCCTACTCCTGCACCTAATTTCTCTATGTTTCTATGTTAATGGACACTTTGGTTTGCATTCCGGCCACTCCCTCTTCTCCCCTCGTCCATTGGGCAAAAGGTGTAGAAGTGTGAAAAAGCACATTTCCAGATTCAGGGACAGTTTCTTCCCAGCTGTTATCAGGCAACTGAGTCATCCCACCACAACTAGAGAGCAGTCCTGAACTACTATCTGCCTTATTGGTGACCCTCGGACTACCTTTGATTGGACTTTACTGGCTTTATCTTGCACTAAACGTTATTCCCTCATCATGGATCCAAACACTGTGAATGGCTCGATTACAATCATGTATTATCTTTCCACTAATTGGTTAGCACGCAACAAAAGCTTTTCACTGTACTTTGGTACACGTGACAATGAACTAAACTAAAACTAAACAAAACTAAACTCGCAGGGCCTGCCAGGAGGCAGGGAGTCAGCAGACCTTTCGATAGACTTCAGCTACAATACATATTCAGTGGGCACTGATTGCCCAGGCCCCTTAGTTGTGCTTGATGTGTAGGGGGGAAGAGTCAATGGGCACCAGAGAGAAATATCACAATGGCTGGAGCAATCTTTTGTGCAAAGAAAAATCTCAGAAATCATTCATTCCTGGGAGGAGACGGGGGATTGAGGCTGGATTGGGAGCACAGAGGCAACACATGCACTAGGGTCAAGGAGTGAAAGGTAAAACTTGGAGAAGAACATTTATGTTTAGCTTCCCTGAAGTATAATTTAAGTTTAGTTTAGTATGTTTATTGTTTTGTGTATGGAGATACAGTGAAAAGCCAGTCCAATCATACTGTACATGACTGAGTACAATAGATCCTCTTCTGGAGCAGCACACAGAGTCACTGGGCCCCACCATCATTTGGCAACTTCCTAGTTTCTGAAAAGTCCAATCTTATTTTTTCGCTTCTAGGCCCCTGTATTTTAATTAATTTAATTTAATTTTTAATTTAATTCTTTATTTCGAACAGAATAAAAGAATAAAAAGCAATTGTGAAATAGCATACAAAAACCCCCCAAGAATATTTATAAAGTGTCATAAACAATATCTATAAATAAATGAAATCGTATGTGTCCGAAAAGGAGCAGGAAGAAGCCAAATTCCCACCCCTTATTCAACTGCTTATAATTATCTTACACTAATAATAATAATAATAATAATAATAATAATAATAATAATTTTATTTATAGAGCACTTTTAAAAACAAACATAGCTGCAACAAAGTGCTGTACATCACTAATCATTGACAAAAAAGTTAATACACACCAAAAATAACAATCAAAAGAAATAGTAGGAAAAGACATGTAAAATAAAGAAACATCAAAAACACCACAAACAAATTTAGCAGCTATATGTACACCAGCAGCTATATGTACACCAAATTATTTACATTTATACACTAATCAAATATTTACAGCCATACAAAAAAAGAGAGAAAAAAGAAAAAAGAAAAAAGAAAAAAGAAAAAAGAAGTCACAAGTGAGCAGAGGTGCAGAGCTCTGAAACCAGAGCCACATGGGCTCACCTGTATTTCAACAATTTGTTTTGGAACAGTTAGGCAATACAGAACTTACTCTAAACCCAAAATTGGTTATTTGAAGACTTTTATTTTCTTCGGATCAGGTCCCCAAATTGGTGTAAATGATCTCCAGTGGATTGCTCTATAGTTAATTGAACGCTGTCTTCACTCTGTTATAGTAATAATTTATATGAAAAAGCACATACGTTCATGTCACTTTCATTGTTAAAAAGTTTCAGCAACTTTAAAGGGGCTTGATAGTTACAATTATGCATTACTTAAATTGTTAGGACTTTACAAATTGAGACTATTAGATACATGGAACTTTCTTTTTAAATTATGGGAACCTATTTTTCTTTGTCTCCCTTGGGTCCATTTGCGATTGTGAAAAAAAACCAACACATCAATGGCTTCACACAAAAAAGCAACCAATTCATAACATTTTTCCCTTTCTCATTACAAACAAAGATGGCGGTTACAGCTAGGCTTAAGGACCTGATTATGTGGCGTTGCAAAGTAAATTTAGTTTTGGTATTTGCCACAAACAGGCAGAAAGTATTTGTAATGTTTTACCATTGGGGCAGTGACAGTCTGATGACAGGGTACTAATTAGTAAAACTGTTCTCAACCAAGAACAAAAAAAAACATACATTTATGTAGTATCTTTCAAAACAGCCCTAGGCATTTTGCACATAGGCAGATGTCTTGAAGTGTAGTTACTGCTATAGGAAATGAGTTTTAGTTTTAGTTATGTTTTAGAGATACAACATGGAAACATGCTCTTCGGCCCACTGTCCATGCCGACCAGCGATCACTCGTACACTAGTTCTATCCCACACACTAGGAATAATTTACAGAAGCCAATTAACCAACAGACCTGCACATCTTTTGAATGTGGAAGGAAATTGGAGCACCTGGAGAACCCACGTGGTCACAGGGAGAATATATTCACTCCGGGCAGACAGCACCTGTAGTCAGGATCGAACCTGCATCTCTGGCGCTATGGGTCAACTACTCTTGACCCAGCCAAAATTCTTCAAATGAAAATCTGAAAATCATCTGATAATCTGCCATTGAAATGTTGTTTGGGGGCAAAAACATTGCCCAAGATGCAGAAATTAACTTTCCTACTTTTAAAATCACCTGAGTCAGAGTCTTGTTTCAACACCATTTTCAAAAGATTACACTTCTGAGAATGCAGCAACCCTTCAGAATGAGCCTTGGAGCTTTGGGCCAAAGTAGTCACATTTATTCTTTGTGTAGGAAGGAACTGCAGTTTGGGTTTAAACCGAAGATAGACACAAAAAAACTGGAGTAACTCAGTGGGACAAGGCAGCATCTCTGGAGAAAACGAATAGGTGATATTTTGGGTCGAGACCCTTATTCAGACCGAGGAACTCTGAAGAAGGGTCTCAAGCCGAAATGTCACCTATTCCTTTTCTCCAGAGATGCTGTCTGATCCGTTGCGTTTTTTTGCTTTTTGTGTCTTATCACGTTTATTTTTTTGCAGATTGTTATTTTGTTTATTTTTTATTTATCTTGGCTGTGAAAATTAGCACAGAGTTTGCATTATTTTCTCAAGTGGTCCCAAGGATTTCCACGCTAGTTCTATGGGTTCTGAGGTGACTGATGAGGCCGTTGTGACCAGTTACCGGTCCATTCTCCACATTACCTCCATTTCATTGGGAAAGCTTGTTCAAGCTAAAGTGTAACATTGCAATGAGAAAAAGTGCTGGAGCAATGACAAGGTCTGGACTGCGATTAACTTTGTGGTGTACCACTTGGCTCAGATTATGGGTTTCATGCAATCAAGAAACAAACGAAAGATGAAGACATGGTGCCTTTTTAACAGGAGCAACAGTAAGAATTCCTTTCTTAATGAAACTATGTCAAAAAATAAATGTTCTTCATCTGATTTCTGTTTGGATCTTGCTGTGCACAAAGTGGCCCCAGTATTTGTGTTTGCAACTACATCTCAAATTGCAGTCAAAATTCTGAGTGTTGTGATGGCATTGGGTTTCAAGTCTTACCTGGCCATTAGTGATTTATCTGATGGGTAATAATATCCAATTTAGATTCTCATAGTTTGAAGTCTCATCGCTTTTCGGTCTGAAGAAGGGTCTCGACCTGAAACGTCACCCATTCTTTCTGGCCAGAGATGTTGCCCATCCCGCTGAGTTACTCCAGCATTTTGTGTCTACCTTCGGTGTAAACCAGCATCTGCAGTTCCTTTCTACTCATAGCTTCGTTGTAGTTTTCAAGGTCTGCATGTTTTTAAACAGCTAATAGTTTACTTGCTGCCATCATGTTACTCTAAGACATTACCTGACTAATCCATTCTAAACAAGGCATAGCAATGCACTAGCCAGAGTTGAGGTTTGTATTTTCAATGCAGGCTGTGCCTTACGTGGTAGATTTTACTTCATTTGTTTTCCTTTCTGGAATTACTGGCTTGCATACCTGAGATATGCAGGAAGCTGCTATTCATTTGTGATTGTGGTTGGTAAATTCTGATCAATTATTTTGATTTTTCACTTTATAGGAGCAAGTTCGAGCCTCGGACAAAACTTAAAATTCTTACTGGTGCTGTGATACCACTGACATATCTGATTTAATCCAATCATATTATCTAGAGTCACTCTTTTGGCAGCACAATGTATACCTTATGAGCCTGTCCCACTTAGGTGATTTTTTGTGCGACTACAGGCAACTGCCGCAAATGTATCAACGATGAAAGATTTTCGGGGACAGTGGCGACAATTTTTGGTGTTGGTGTCGTAGGTTGTCGCCAGGTGTGGTAGGTGAATTCCATTTAAACTAGTCCCTGGCCTAAAGAGTCGCCTAAGTGGGGCAGGCCCATTACTTTTATCTTTCTCCAGCCTCCGTGGACATGACTTTACAGGGAAAAAGAACAAAAACAATGGAGTCTTGATATTCCAGTTGGCACAGCGGAACCCAAAAGGCTCTATTAATATTAATGTCATTTTACAATAAGGTCTGTACAGTGTGAAATATAAATCACAGCAAATAACTTTAGACGCTTATGCAGTCTGTACCTTCTCCCAGTGACTGCGTGGGTTTTTCCCGGGAGCTCTGGTTTCCTCACGCATTCCAAAGACATGCAGGTTCGTAGATTAATTGGCTTTGCTAAGATTGTAAGTTGCTCCTAGTGTGTAGAAAATGTGCAAGGATTGTTGGTCGGCACGGACTGAGTGAGCCAAAGGGGCTGTTTCCGTGCTGTATCTCTAAACTAAACTAAACCAAACATAAGGTAGACAAAAATGCTGGAGAAACTCAGTGGGAGCAGCAGCACCTATGGAGCGAAGGATAGGCAACGTTTCGGGCCGAAACTCTTCTTCAGAAACAAAAACATAAAGCAATCTCAAAAGGTTTGTCAGTCAACCGTTTTAAAATAACCTGATATAACCAGGAGAGTGAAGTACAGACGGAAATATCTGCTAGCTGCTGTACCTACTTTATGAAGAAATGTGGTAGGAATCAAGCCATTGGGAAGAGATGAGGTGTTATCAAAGTTTCAACACAAAGTTTCTTCACAAGAAGCGTTGGATGCTGGCAAGTGTGATTGAAGAGTAACAATGAACCTCCTTGTCAAGGAGTGTTATTGAAGTGAGGGTGACTATGAAGATTGGTGGACTTGACCTAAGAACTTGTCAATGTGTCACATTGCCTTTACTCAAGCACCATGCGTGCATATATGTTTATTACTTTCAATTCAAATTGACCGTTTCTTCATGCTCAATACGAATCAACAGCCTTCAGTGTGAAGGAAGAGCTCTTGTATGTGTTATCATAGTAGGAAACCAATAAAAGGCTCAACCAGGGGAAAGGGATCTTGAAAACCGGAGAGGGGGGGGATGTAAGTAGGGGCATGTGAAAAGTAAGGCTCGGCAACCTGGAGACCCAGCCAGCACTCATCAAAATAATTAAAATACTGGGACAGCAAGAAATTGGGTTTAAAATAAACTCATAACTCTTCAGTTGGTATATCGTCAGTTGAAATCAAATGTTTTATTGAAATTTTCACTTGCTTACTGTCAACCCTGAAGAATGTACCTTTTTTTCCCCCCCTTTTGGCTCCAGCACTGTTTTGTATAAATATATAAAACCTAATTGGTTTCAGGGTGCTGAGTTTTGCTGGCTCTACCTTGAAGTTTAGCCATGTGCTTATTCAGCTCCTGCTAGACACCATATGGTTTCGATTAGCAGCCACTTGTGATTGACTGACTTCATGAGGCATGTCAATAACAACTCACTAACTCAACACAAGTCAGCGAAGAAGTTTCCTTAATGAAGAAAACACATGGGTCTATTGTTCTTTGTTTATCAAAAACGAAGACATTCCTGTCCACTATGTTACGATGTCTGTAACGTGAGGGTAGTGTGGGATGAATTGTGATTTTGTTGGTAATTGCTTCACTTTGCCTAATTTCTGGGGCATTTCTGACTTCACCCATACAGGCTAGGCATGGAATAAATGGTGTACAGCACTGTCCGTAGACCGTGAATGCAATTTGACCCACTTGGAAGTGGTCTATCTGTAACTAACTTTGTCTATAGCAGACAAAATGTGCAGGAAGGAACTGTAGGTGCTGGTTTAAACTGCAGATAGAAACAAAAAGCTGGAGTATCTCAGCAGGACAGGCAGCATCTCTGGAGAGAAGGAATGGGTGACGTTTCGGGTCGAGAAGACGGGTCTCGACTTGAAACATTCCCATTCCTTCTCTCCAGAGATGCTGCCTGTCCTGCTGAGTTACCCCAGCTTTTTGTGTGTATCTTATGTCTATAGCATGTACATCTGTAGCATGTGTTTTATGTTATGTACTGTCATGCTCTACCTTGCTTATGCTCACACATGTCCACCATGAGCATATGCATGTACAACACGCTTTGTCTATAAAATGCATATTAATGCCTCAAAAGAAATTTGGAAGCCTTCACCTTCCAGTGAATGAATGACTTTGCTGCTAAAAGTGTGAGACAACAGTGTCTATTTAACAACATGCTCAATTAACCCTTTCACGGTTTGCAGCAGGCTGTCTGTCTGATTTTATATGGGAGTTGAAAGACAGTGATCCCAGTTTTGCATTCGGCAAACTGTTTAAACAGCTTGCACTCTCACACATCAACATCTGCTTTGTGTCTTTGACTTCTTTTTAATAATCAGCTACGTGAGGTGAAAGCTGTCTCTCAGACGGTCTCTAAGGATCAAAGATAACTTGTCCCGCTGAGTTACTCCAGCATTTTGTGTCCATCTTCAGTGTAAACCAGCATCTGCAGTTCCTTCTTACATATTGTTTCCTGCACTGTTCTGTGGGATCGGGGGTAGCCGCTGAGGCCATTGTGGGTTGTGAGGTGGGTGGGTGGGGGGGGGCGGATAGATAGCTATTTTGTGAGGGGGTGTGCTCCTACCTCCATTCACATGGATCTTCTGTGTACTCCTGAAGCCATGGACTCAGTTTGTGTGTGTGTTGTGTGTGTGTGTGTGTGGTGTCTCAGTGCCACTAGTGCTCCGTCTCCATTTTGAAAAGTCATAGGGCACTTTTCTGTGTGTGTGTGTGTGTGTTGTGTGTGGTGTTAGAGATTCCTAATCTCTGTGTGTTGTGTGTGGTGTGTGTGTGTGTGTGTGTGTGTGTGTGTGTGTGTGTGTGTGTGTGTGTGTGTGTGTGTGTGTGTGTGTGTGTGAGTGTGTGTGTGTGTGTGTGTGTGTGTGTGTGTGTGTGTGTGTGTGTGTGTGTGTGTGTGTGTGTGTGTTGTTGTGTGTACATGTGTGTGTGTGTGTGTGTGTGTGTGTGTGTGGTGTGTGTGTGTGTGTGTGTGTGGGTGTGTGTGTGTGTGGGTGTGTGTGTTGTGTGTGTTGTGTGTGTTGTGTGTGTGTATGTGTGTTGTGTGTGTGGATCTGTGTGTGTGTGTCTATGGCGAGGTGTTTGTGAATATGTGTGTGTGTATGGGTGTGTGCATGTGTGTGTGTAAGTTGTGTGTACGTGTGTGGGTGTGTGTTGTGTGCGCGTGTTGTGTGAACATGTGTGGGTGTGTACGTGTGTTGTGTATGCGTGTGTGTGAACATGTGTGTGTGTGAACATGTGTGTGTGTACGTGTGTTGTGTGCATGTTGTGTGTACATGTGTGTGTACGTAAGCTTTTGCAACCCCTTCCCTATCCCGCACACGAAGGATAAACAAACCCCTTGAGTTGTCGAGTCAGAAGAAGGGTCTTGACCCGAAACGTCATCCATTCCTTCTCTCCAGAGATGCTGCCTGTCCTGCTGAGTTACTCCAGCTTTTTGTGTCTAAGCTTGAGTTTATATGTTGTTTCAACAGTTTTCGTACCTATGATGCTTTATACATCAGTTGTCAATATATTCTGTCCTCTACATTTGTATTAGCTCCTGCTGCATCCAGTCTGAGAAATGTGCCTCCATCATGCTCTACAGAGTTGCAGCAAACTGGCACTTGGGTCTACCACTGGTCTATGTGATCCAGCACTACCTCAGGCGTGCATTGTAGCAGAGAGGACCAGCCTCTGTAACTGTCTGCACTCCTGGAGAGTAAAAGCACTTTTGATTGCTGCCTGTCACTTCTCATTCGCAATCTCATGAAGTTGCAGTTTGCTTACAAGGCTGGTTTACAACATTAACACCAGCTTGATGTTATTACCTGCTGTTGCTAAAGAATGCTGGTCCTGGCTCTTTTTTTCAGCAGTGTGTAAAACACAATCTTGGAAAATAGGAAACTGCTGACACTTCTAAATGCAGATATTTACTTAAGAAAGTGCACCCTCGACACTTAAAGAAATTCCAACCCCATCAAGTGATGTTTAACGACAGCAACCAAAGTGGAGGTGACACACATATCACAGACACTGCACGCTGTATCCTGAGTACCGCATGTGAATCATAGATATCACACTATGATCACAGGTATTGTACGCTGAATCTGAAATATCAATTACACCTAAACACAGATACCAGACACACTTAATCATTGATATCACACACACTGAATCACAGATACTAGATGCTTGTATCTATAGGAGTAGATTTGTCATTTGGTTGAACATGGGCATAAGCAAATGGCAGTTGTTGCTAAAGTTGCTGTATCTACCAGAAAGCAGGCAAGTATGCTAAACAGAAGTGAAAAGTCCATTAGAGTTGGCAGTGGAATCATTAGATGTGTTCAGTTTAGTTTAATTTAATTTAGCTGAGAGACAGCGCGGAAACAGGCCCTTCGGCCCACCGAGCCCACACCGACCAGCCATCCCAGCACACCAACACTATCCTACAAACACTGGGGACAATTTACTCGTGTACCAAGCCAATTGGCCTACAAACCTGTACGTCTTTGGAGATGTGTTGTTGTGTAGATTTAGATTCAGTTCACCAAATTCACCATCCCCTTCCTAGATAGAGATTGATACAGTGTGGAAAGATTCAGTGCAGCAAATTCACCACCCGCTTCCTCCCTGCCATCCACCTGCCCCCCTCAACCCACTACTCCCCTGCTGGAATCTTATCTGCAGCTGTATTACAATTGATCTCTGCCCCATCCCCCCTGATTGTCAATAAGGCCATAGGGGTTGGGGCGGTGCGGAGTTCCAACTGTGCATTACCATTAGCTGGTTTGAATTGCACATTGCTGCTCACCCTGTGAACTTTTGGGTGAGAGGCTACAAATCTCCAGCTTGGGTGAGGGGCTAAACTGTCTCCAGTTTAACAGAACTCCCCCTAAACTGAATAGAGACAGTGCGAGGTAAATCTCTAAACTCCGTAGATGCAGCCTGGGGATTAAAAACAATGATGGGACAATGTGCAGGAAAGAGATCGAGAACCTTGTGTCATGGTGTCAGGGCAATAACTTATCCCGTGTAATGTCAGCAAAACCAAAGCGTTGTTTGTTGATCTAAGGAAGCACAACTCTATCCTCATCAACAGCTGGCGCAAGAGATGGTCAACAGCTTCGGGTTCCTGGACATCCATATCACTAGCAACCTAATCTGGTCCATTCACACTGATGTGGTGATTAAGATCGCACATCTGCATATTTACTTTCTTAAGCATCCGCGAAGATTAGATATGTCTATGAGGATTCACTTGACCTCTGCTGATGCGCTGTAGAATGTATTTTGACAGGATGCAGCTCAGCCCGGTGTGACATGTACTCTGCCCTTGACTGCCTGTACCTGCAGAGATGGGCAGATTTCCCTCTCCCCTGACTCTCAGTCTGAAGAAGGGTCTCGACCCGAAATGTCAACCATTCCTTCTCTCCAGAGATGCTGCCTGTCCCGCTGAGTTACTCCAGCATTTTGTGTCTGTCTTGAGTGGTGATCACAGCCCAGCGCATCACTTCTTTCCATCCAATCCAACTTCATAGAGCGTTGTGTCGGGAATGCTGGTAATATCATCAAGCATGTCTGCCACCTCTTCAATCTTCTGGGGTACCTTTATACATCCATGGACATCCATCCCTAAAAACAGCTTATTCTCCATTGCTATCAGAATCCTGAACCTTTTTCATACCCCCTTCCCGGATTTATACTCTTAACTACCTCATTCAGTTACCCTACTTCAATTATTTTTGCACTACCGTGGAATTCTCTGCCTCAGGAGGCAGGTTCTCTAGATGCTTTCAAGAGGGAGCTCGATAGGGCTCTTAAACATAGCGGAGTCAGGGGATATGGGGAGAAGACAGGAACGGGGTACAGATTGGGGATGATCAGCCATGAGCACATTGAATGGTGGTGCTGGCTCGAAGGGCCGAATGGCCTACTCCTGCACCTATTGGCTATTGTCTACTTCAGATTGCACTACGATCTTGCATCAATCTGCTGTTTTGAACTTGTCGTCATAGTTATTGGTGTATTTGTCATTATTATTATATATATATACTGTTTATATTGTGAGCTTTATGTGAACAAGCAATTTCAATGCTCCCTGATACATATGACAATAAACTAATCTGAATGCGAGTCTGGGGTGTGGAGGCTGGAGCAGTTTTATTCTTTATTCTTCCATTCAGGAGTCATGTCCAAGGCTCTGTTTAATGTGTGCATTGTCAGCTTAGTGTTACACAAACAGCACACAAAGACCTCATCATTGCTTGCTTCATCCCGTTCTCTAGATGCCTTCAGGGTAGCAATCCTGAGTGTTAGATCAAACTGTGGCTTTCCAGTCAATATTACAGTGCAATACATTTATACCATAACAAACGCACGCTTGGCTCTGTGTTGTTTTATCCACGCAGTAATTAAATGCAGCTTCAAACCGTATTGAAAGTACAATTCTTTGTGCGTGCTGTTTAATTAGTTTTGCTTTGTCCTCGAACTGTCCCATCACAGTCCAATCAATAGCACTCTGGAGAACCCTCAACCGATAATGGAAACAGATCTGACGGCCTTGAGGTGGAATCTGGACAGTCTTTAAGCTCAGAAAAATAGTTCCAATAAATGTATCAACAGTCATGTAAAACCCTGGCCATTAATCTTGTCTGGCAGGGAAATATAACGAGTGGTTTTAATTGAAGTTTATTTCTTTGAGTGTAGTTGGTTTATTAGGTGGAAAGTGATTCAGTAGTAAATTCTAACAGTGGAAATGTGCTTAAATGCAATAGGCTGCAAAGTGTTTAAATGCATACGGTGTATAAATGGGGAAAGTATATGCATCTATATAATTTTACTGTATGTGGACTTTTATTTCTTTACCTACGTCTGGAGTTTGTGCGTTCTCCCCGTGACCATGTGGGTTTTCTCCAAGATCTTCGGTTTCCTCCCACACTCCAAAGACGTACTGGTTTGTAGGTTAATTGGCTTGGTATAAGTGTAAATTGTCCCTAGTGTGTGTAGGATAGTGTTATTCACTGGAATTTAGAAGGATGAGAGGGAATCTTATAGAAGCATATAAAATTATTTAGAGATTGGACAGGCTAGATGCGGGAAATATTCTCCCCATGTTGGGGAAGTCCAGAACCAGGGATCACACAGTTTAAGAATAGGGGTAGGCCATTTAGGACTGAGATGAGGAAAAACGTTCTCACCCAGAGGGATATGAATCTGTGGAATTTTCTGCCACAGAAGGCAGAGGAGGCCAATTCGCTGGATGTTTTCAAGAAAGAGTTAGATAGAGCTCTTTGGGCTAACGGAAACCAAGTGATATGGGGAGAAAGCAGGAAGGAGGTACTGATTTTGGATGATCAGCCATGATCATATTGAATGGCGGTGCTGGCTAGAAGGGCCGAATGGCCTACTCCTACAGCTATTTTCTATGTTTCTATATTTCTAATGTGTGGGGATCACTGGTCGGTGCAGACTCAGTGGACGCTGTATCTCTAAACTAAACTAAACTAAACTAAGGAAAGATGTGTTTGCTGTGCAGGAAGTGATAGTGCAGATTCACTCGACCAGGTGCAGGGGTGGCAAAGTTGCCCTCTGAGAAGAGATCGAGAGAATTGGAACTGCGTTTTCTAAACCTAAGAAGGGATGAAGGGAGAGTCAAGTCAAGTCAAGTCAAGTCAAGTCAAGTTTATTTGTCACATACACATACGAGATGTGCAGTGAAATGAAAGTGGCAATGCTCGCGGACTTTTGTGCAAAAGACAAACAACAAAACAACCAAACAAATTATAAACACAATCATAACACACATATTCTTTTACATAATAAATAATGGAAGGAAAAACGTTCAGTAGAGTTAGTCCCTGGTGAGATAGGCGTTTACAGTCCGAATTGCCTCTGGGAAGAAACTCCTTCTCAACCTCTCCGTTCTCACCGCATGGCAACGGAGGCGTTTGCCTGACCGTAGCAGCTGGAACAGTCCATTACAGGGGTGGAAGGGGTCTCTCATGATTTTATTTGCTCTGGAGTTGCACCTCCTGTTGTATAGTTCCTGCAGGGGGGCGAGTGAAGTTCCCATAGTGCGTTCGGCTGAACGCACTACTCTCTGCAGAGCCTTCTTGTCCTTGGCAGAGCAATTCCCAAACCAGATGGTAATGTTCCCGGACAAGATGCTTTCCACCGCCGCTGCGTAGAAGCACTGGAGGATCCTCGGAGACACTCTGAATTTCCTCAATTGCCTGAGGTGGTAACAGGGCATGACTGGCTGGATGCTGAATGATGATTCCTCCAATGGAGGAATGTAAGATCTGGGGCGTAATATGAAACCAAGTCCTTTAGTCTCAGATGAGGAAATAATTCTTCACACTGTGGAGGGTGGAACCTTGGAATTTTCTCCGGAAGAGGTTTAGTCATTGACCATGCAGAACGGAGAGCAATAGTTTTCTACATAATAAGCGATCCAATGCAATGTGAGTAGCACAGGAAAGTGGCACTGATATCTTGACGAACGGTGGGTGGGTTTAAATGTCAGGGCGGCCTTCTCATGGCAACACTGTAAAATTGATCTTGTTTGATATGGTGGGCGAATGTGGTGTTAATAATCCTTGATGTTGCTCATACCAACTGAATTCCTTTGTCATTATGGTGATTCACGGTAAACTGTGAAGGACATATCATGTGTGTGGGGTGCAGAATGGGCACTTCTTCTCCTTGTAAATGCAAGTACTTTCTATTGTGCATTGTGGCAGTGAGTCACCTCTCCCAGTTCCTGTAGTCTCCTCTGCTGTTAGCTCTCTCTGATTCTATGGATCAACTGCTCCTGTCTCTTACTCAGTTTGTTTGGGTAAGATGCTCTGCTCAGATGTAAGTAAAGCCATACATGCTACAATACAAAGGAGAAACCTTTGTGAAGGGACTGCATCTTATATTTTCCAAGTCAGGGGCTATGTTGACCTACCAAAAGTGAACACTGTGACATTTAATAAACGGCAATAAAATCAGGGAATTCAGTGTAGCATCATTCTCCTAAAATCATGCAATATAATTTTCAGTAACTTAATAATGAGCTTCCATGTGTGTCCATGTCCTTTGTGTTTTATCCATCAGAGTGTAGGTTGCACTTCCATTGAAACAAAACATTGGAGAATTGGACTTATAGTCCCCAATTACCTGGGGATTTGGGGTTATGAATAAGAATTTTGGCAGAAGATAGATACAAAATACTGGAATAATTCAGCGGGCAGGCAGCATCTCTGGTTAGAAGGAATGGGTGACGTTTCGGGTCAAGACTCTTCTTCAGTTTTCAGACTTCTCGACCCGAAACGTCACCCAATCCTCCTCTCCAGAGTTACTCCAGCATTTTGTGTTCATCTATAATCTCACAGCCCTATCTCTGACTCCCTCCTCATTCCCTTCAAGCTGTAAATGGTGTAATATCCTTTGATAACTGTAAGAGAGGAGTGAATGAATTTGAATCTGAGCTTGATTCTATGACACAATTTTTGTTATAATGGGAACATTTCAATGGTCTTACAAATAGAAAAAGAGAAGCTAACGTTTGACCTGCATGGAATCAATGCTGTAGTGTGGAGAGGGACCGCAGATGTTGGGTTACACCGCAGATGGACACAAAATGCTGGAGTAACTCAGCAGGACAGGCAAGATCTCCAGATGGAAGGAGCGTGTGACATTTCGGGTCGAGACCCTTCGTCAGACTACAACCCATCAGTTTGAGGAAGTAAAACTAAAAATAAATGTAAATGCTAGAAATCTGAGAAAACCCCCCCCAGAAAATGCCTGTCACATTTTCATGAAGCATTTGTGAAAAGAGAAACCGAGTTGATGTTTCGAGTCAAAACCTGATGAATGGTCTGCAATTTGGATCATTAATTGTTTCTCCTTCTGCAGATGCTGCCTGACTTAGTGAATATTTCCAGGATTTTGTCTGACAAAGGCTTTGATCATCAGCCATGAAATCATCTTTTGTGAATGTGTCAATTTTGTTTGATACGTCATAGTTACAATTATACACCACAGAATAGACCCTTTAGCCCTACTTGCCTGCTGTCCAAGGTGTCTATCCAAGCTCGTCCCATTTTGCCTGCATTGAGCTCATATTCATCTGAACCTTTTACCTGTCCAAATGTCTTTTAAGCATAGTCATGGATTCTGTAAAGTACCAGGGAAGGTAGTTGCTACATTAAAGGCCCAGAATAAATAAAAATTGATGTATTTATTGCATGACAATAATGACCCAGGTTATCAAATTCATTGTCAGGACACCCAATATCTTTATCTGGAGGAAGGAACTGCAGAAGCTGGTTTAAACAAAAGATAGACACAAAATGCTGGGGTAACTCAGCGGGACAGGCAGCAACTCTGGATAGTCTGAGGAAGGGTCTCGACTCGAAATGTCATCCATTCCTTCTCTCCAGAGATGCTGCCTGTCCGACCAAGTCTTTATTTGGTGATAGATATCCCTTGTATTGCATGTCAAGGAGTTCAACACCTTGAAAAGAACAGGAAGAAAAATCTACCCCTTGTGTCTGCAGTGCAAGTATACTTGTAAAAGGAATTGCAGCAGACTCTGATTGAGCAGCATACCCATGGAGAGAGATGTCTCATCTGACTGGGATCTAAGCCCTTAATAGTGCTACTCTTTAGCACTTTGATGTTTACAGAGTGTGGGATTTTTACATGGGTGTCTGATGTTTGTTGCTGTTTGACTGCTTCTCTTCACAGTCTTCACCTTTAACTAATCTTAGGCAGACACATTACCCCATCGTGAGCGATGAAGCCAAGGGTTTTTTTTATATGATAATTATTTTGTTTGTTAATGACTTGCCAATAAACAAATGGCAGCGGGAGGAATTTGCCAGGTTTCCACTGCTCCCCGTCTCTCTCTTCACACCAGCTGAGACACTAGAGTTGTTCTTTTTAAAGATGAGAAGACTCATTGGCAGCTTCTAGTCTCGAGCGAGCGGCACTTCACAAAAGAATGCGGCTGGCCTGGTGGCAACACATCGCGACAGACTCACTCGGGGAGACTGTGAAGTGTTAAAATGTTTACACAAGAAGTGCCAATAATCATTAGCTTGCGATGAGGAATGCTTCTTAACATGCCTGCTGGTTTCTCTTTCCAAAGACTGACGGCCCCACAAAGGATTGCTGATTGGAATAAAGCCACTCAATTTAAAGAATCTCTTTGTATTTTTTAACTTAACTAGTAGTAATTGAATGAACTAATATAGCCATTGATCGCCGCGTGTGACTCAGGCCTGTATGGATTGTTTTGCCATTTTCCCGTTTCAGGTGGAGCGGAGGTTTACAGGTATTACAGTTCTTTTTTTCTTCTTCTTTTTTCTTTTATTCGCATTACCACTATGCTCCATTCCCACTTATGACAGGGCTGGTCCACAGTCCAATTGAGACCTAGCATAGACTAGGTTATGCACTCGCTCCACCAATGGTGGCTGTATCTCCAGCTTGCTAACCATTTTAACTTCCCTTCCCATTCCCACATTGTGACTTGGGCTATCCCTTGCCAGAGTGAGGCCACATGAAAACTGGAGGACCAGCACCTCACATTCCACTTGGGCAGCTTACATCCCATAGGTATGATCATTGAATTATCCTTTTAGATAACTAACCAACAACAACCATTTCCCCTTCTCTATCCCCTTCAACCTATATCGCTTCCTCATTCTGCACATTTCACGACTCTTGTCTCCGTATATCCTTATTGCTTTGGTAAGGAGATAAGCCTTTTGTCTTCCTCCCATCTCTGGCCTTTGTCCATCCATCTGCCAAACTCCCTCAACACCTGCTAGGTTTTGTCACTGCCACTCCTTTCTTCCAGCGTTCTCCCTCCTACTATAATCAGTCTGAAGAAGGGTCGTGACCTAAAACATCGCCTATCCTATTCTCCAGAGATGCTGCCTGTTCCCTTGAGTTACTCCAGCACCGTGGTATCTTTTGTGACCAAATTTGCATCTGCAATTCCTTGTGTCTGCACAATTTACTACAAGGTTCTTGAAATACCTTGTCCGGAGGTCTAGATTAGAAGTGTCAGTGGGTTGGTTTGTAATCAATAATGTTTTATTATTAGTGCTTTATGTGTCATTCCTAACTGTCACTGTATGTCATGTTGTCGCTTGTGGGTGGAGCAACACGGCAAATTCCTTGTATGTGAATACTTGGCCAATAAACCTATTCATAAACTTATTCACAAAGTTGATCTCCTCTGTCTCTCTGCCATTGTATCTTTTGAAACCAAAGCTTAATCCAAACCAAAGATAGACACAAAACGCTGGAGTAACTCAACGGGACCGCCAGCATCTCTGGAGAGAAGAAATGGATGACATTTCAGGTCGAGACCCTTCTTCAGATGACCCAAAACGTTACCCAATCCTTTTCTCCAGAGATGCTGCCTGCCTCGCTGAGTTACTCCAGCTTTTTGTGTCTACCTTCAGTTTAAACCAGCATCTGCAGTTCCTTCCCTCTACATTTAATCCAAACCGAAGCCCTATGGTAGTATCTCAGGCAATATCCCATGTTCCAGTGTGGTATACGTACACTGGAAATAGTGTCAAGCTCATATACACAATCAACGTCTCCAGGGAACAAATATGAGTGAGCATCACAGTGGCACAGACAGTAGAGCTGCTACCTCACAGCATCAGTGACTACGGTTCAGTTTGAGTGGAGTTTCTCCCTGTGTACCAGGCACTCGAGTCACCACTAACTGTGTGACGTTAGGTCAATTGGCCATCGTAAATGTCCCTGTGTGTAGTTGATTGTTGGAATCTGGGAACGGGTTGATGGAAATGCATGGAGAATAGGTTACAGGCAAATGTTTGCAGGGCAATGAAATTGCTTTGAGCTGGAACAGGTACAATGGGATGAATGATCTCCTTCTATGTCATAAGGAGATATGAATCCAATGTTCCGTTTTTAACATTACCGGAGCAATTTCCAGGTAAAGTGACAATAAACTAAACTCAACTCAACTAAAGATCCTGTCTTCCTTGCATCCTTTGTGTAGCATTGACTCCCTGGTCTTTGTGGGTGTTTTAAATTCAATTTAGCCCCCCATCATCTGAGATTTCTGGTATTGTACCAGAGGCGGTGAGTTTGTGTGAAACTTCCACCACAGAGTATGTACGGACCTTCAGTAAAGATAAAAACATTTTCATTTAGAGAATAGCTTTTAATGGCATAATCTTCACTTTCAAACAACCTATGTGAAACAAATCCTCATTTAACATACACTGCGCAGACGGTGTATAGAGAAAACAAGGTCTATCATTATAGGATTATTATTCACACTGTACTCAAAATCAGAGGCCCCATAAAGACATTTTATTGTTGCATCATACTAATCATGATCAGAAATAAGGATGTGGTTCATAAAATATCGTGTAAATGTTTTTATTGTGAAGATAGACATAAAGAACTGGAGTAACTCAGCGGGTCAGGCAGCATCTCTGACGAAAAGCAATAGGTGACATTTCGGGTCGAGACCCTTCTTCAGACCGAGTGTCAGGGGAAAGGGAAACGAGAGATTTAGACAGCGATGTGGAGAGACATCGAACAAATGAATGAAAGATAGGCAGAAAAGTAACGATAATGAAAAGAAACAGGCTGTGGGCGAGGTGGTAACAAGTTATGCAGACAATGAAACTCAACAGGGCGACAGTAAAACTAGTATGATGACTAGGGTGGGGGAGGGATGGAGAGAGAGGGGATTTGAAGCTAGAGAAATCAATATTCATACCGCTGGATTGCAAGCAAAATATGAGATGGTGTTCCTCCAATCTATATTTGGCCTCACTCTGACAATGGAGGAGACCCAGGACAGAAAGGTCAATATGGGAATGGGAGGGAGAATTAAAGTGTTGGCAAGCTGGGGATCACACAAGCTGAAACAGACTGAGCTATGATGCTCAGCGAAAGTGTGACAATAAACAGAAAATAAACAGATTACAGAACATGGTGTTACAGCTACAGAGAAAGTGCAGATGCAAAAGAAGTACACGGGCCTCAGTGAGGTAGAGTTGCTGGCAATTCTGCCCGTCTTCGCTTTCTAGCCCGTTGTGGCATGCAAGCCTTGCCACAATCCACTGTGACCCCAGCTTGGTCTGGAATTATCTCGACATCCCCGATGGCTCTGTGAAGGTCATTCCTAAATTTCCTGTACAGGTTGGCATGTTGGCACAGCGGTAGAGTTGCTGCCTTACAGCGCTCGAGACCCGGGTTCGATCCGGACCACGAGTGTTGTCTGTACAGAGTTTGTACGTTCTCCCTGTCACCTGTGTGAGTTTTCTCCGGGAAGCTCCGGTTCCCTCCGACACTCCAAAGACGTACAGGTTTGTAGGTTAATTGGCTTGGTATAATTGTAAATTGTCCCTAGTATGTGTAGGATAGTATCAATGTGCGGGAATCGCTGGCCGGCACAGACTCGGTGGACTGTAGGGCCTGTTTCCGAGCTGTATCTCTAAACTAAACTAAACTAAAGGTCTGATCATCCAACTTGAATGCCACAAACATTGTTTTCACTTGTGAGTGGATATTATACTTCATTCATTGCTTCCATTTGGGGAACACTCAGATTGACTTGTTTGGCATGTAGTCCTCTACACACTTACCGATCAAGTCTGTGATGATAGGGGTACACTCAGTTAGATTGGTCGCCGAGTGCTTCAACATGGACCAGTCCACCGACTCAAAGTAGTCAAGTAGTAACAGACTAACACAGCAAGATTTTCTGTACTGGATCCTCATTCTTCAGTTTCAGCTTGTAAATATAATCTTGAAAGCGCGGAACAACAAAGAATTGTTTCAGGTTTTTTTCAAATCATGCATGGTAGAGTGAGATACTACGAGATGAATAGCCTCTTGTGTCACACATCATTGATGTAAAATATTATATATTGTATATTATAGTAGCCTTCTTAGCATTCCTTGTGTTATTCAAAAATAATGTTGATGGTATGTTTAATTCTTATTGGGCATTGTTGCCTGGGTCTGTTTCTAGCTTTGAAGCCAGTCTCTATTCTGACCAGAGATCTTGGCAGTACCTTGTCTATCTTTGCTGCTTCTGTCATTCCAGTCACTAGGAATGGCCAGGCCATGTTTTGATCTACATTGAGATCAACTATCACAGTTAGTCGCATTAGCATCCTGTGTCCCAGGGAATTTATCATTACTGCCCTCCTGGTATCCTCCTTGGCCTTTGCGATTTTCTCCAGTACAAGCACGTTCCTCTATGATAGGGCCTGGAATTGCACCTTGCACCTTGAGCTATCTTCCCCACAATGAGTGATTTCTTCAGTGACTTATCCTTCTGATGTTGCTTCCCTGCACGTTACTGCTTGCTTTGCAAAACCTCATTACCATGGTTCCTGTTATATTGCTTTGTCCTTCCTTTGGGTCTTGCTTTATTCCATGTGTTTTTGCGTTTGGCCTCCATGTGCCTGGTCATGCACATTGTAGGTGATGCACATTGTGGAAGTGAAAGGGATAAGGACACTATGATCAAGGTGCATGCAATGGCAGTCATCTGTGGGCCAGGGCGGGTGTGTCTCAACCAGGGTTACCAACTGGTAAGGATATGGCCTTTACCGTTTGGAATAAAGTGTTAAGTTCATAGGTTCAAAAGTGACAGGAGGAGAATTAGGCCATACAGCCCATCATGTCAATCATGCCTGATCTATCTCTCCCTCCTAACCCCATTCTCCTGCCTTCTCCCCATAACCCCTGACACCCGTACTAATCAAGAATCTGCACCCGCTGAGTTTCTCCAGAGGAAGGGTTTCGGCCCAAAACGTTGCCTATTTCCTTCGCTCCACAGATGCTGCTGCACCCGCTGAGTTTCTCCAGCATTTTTGTGCACCTTCAATTTTCCAGCATCTGCAGTTCTTTCTTAAACAAGAATCTATCTAACTCTGCCTAAAAATATCCATTGACTTGGCCTCCACAGCCGTCTATGGCAACTAATTCCACAGATTCACCACCCTCTGACGAAAGAAATTCCTCCTCATCTCCTTCGGAAAGTGAAGGAACAAAGAAGGCAACAATATCCGCATTAGAAGGGATGTCTCATTTTTAAAGGGATATTTCTCCACGTCTGTACAAAAGATTTCTTCACAAGAAGATCACGAGTTGTTTGCTGATTGATGCAAATAGCAGTAAGAAATACGGGCAAATTAAGTGTGCAAAGCTAATTAGTTTTGTCAACAACTATCTGGGGAGGAGGGGTGGGGTGAAGTGCACAAAAGCCTGACCCTTATTTTTGAAATCGCTGTTGTCAACCCCACTTTCATCTGGTGGGATGTAATGGTGTTATGCTTTAGTACATTGATGTTTGCAGACAGTGAGCTATTTACATGGGAGTCCCTTGTGTTTGGTGTTCAAAGGATTCTCTTACTGCAATTTTCTGCAAACACATCCTACGAGCATGGGCAAACTGAAGTAAGGGATTATAATGAATGTTGTTTTTTTCCCGATATCCTGTGGCATTGAGAGTAGGATTGCCCTGGTTGAGCTCAGTGGCTGTGGGCTAGACAGAGCAAATTAAAATCTGATTATAATTTGGTGACAACATTTGAAACCCTTCTTATGTTAGCAATGAAGCTGCAATTATTTGAGAAGCAAGTGAATATTTTGACAGGTAGGAATAGACGTAATTGGAAGGCCTGATATTGATAGTCTGAATGGACTTCCTGGCTGCTGATGTCATGACGAATCCTACTATGCTCATGCTGGATAGGATCCATGGTCAAGGTCGCAATCATTTCACAGGGTCCGAGCACAGCGTTGCCTGAGGTGTATGGAACAAGCTGCTGAAGGAGGTATTTGCGACAGGTACTATTCCAACGTTTTAGAAACATGGATAAGACAGGTTTTGATGGATATGGGCCAAACGCAGGCAAGTGTGACTACTATAGGAGGGACATGTTGGGTGGTGAGGGTGTTGGGCCAAAGGGCCTGTTTTCATGCTGTAACTATGCACAGTTCAGAATGTCCCATTGCTCTTCTCTACAAAGACCTGCCACAGAGAGAGGGGGGGGGGGGGACGGGGACGGGGACTTTAAGTGGTCCATTCTTGTTGCAGGCTCTTGACCTGAAACACCACAATACAGCCTTTTGCCACCACTGATGCTGTTTGACCGGTTGAGATCTTCCAATGATCTGTTTTTTTAGTTTAATGCACAATGGGGAAGGAATGAGAGATTGAAAGCAAAGAATTTCAGTTAATGGGATTTCTAGAATGTACTATTCATTTTGCTCAAACTGTCTGACAATTTTTAATGTGTGGTAAAATAAAACAGAATTTCCCACTTAACTGACTGGGAATAAAGTGCTTATATTGCAGATCATCTTTTGATTTTTTTTTGACAATTCTGTCAAAATTTGTTGGATTTGTTGACTATGTCTATTTGCTCTTACATGTGTGCACTGGTGTGTGAGTGTATGTATATGAGAGAGGGTATGTGTGTGTGTGTGCAGGAGACATGGAGTGTGTGGGTGTGCACGCATGTGAGAGAGCATGTATGTGTGTGTGTGTGCACATGTGATGAGAGAGAGTGTATGTGTGTGTGTATGTGTGTGTATGTGTGTGTATATGTATGTGTGTGTGTGTGTGTGCGCATCTGTGTATTGTTGTTTTTCAGAATCCATTGTGTCAGAAATGCATCCTTCTCATGTATATTTGATGCCAGGCTCCAGCCTAATCTGATAAAGTGCACTGTGCCTGTAGGTAGCTTACAATAAGCCAACTGTGTTAGTGCTGGGAAAAATCAATACCGATTTATAATTTACAATCGCAAACCTATCAGTTTTTATGGCCCCTCCATCCAGTCTCATTAATATTACATTAAGACAGACTGCAAAAGGGGGAAAATATTTTAAGCTAGACTTGCCTTTGCATCTTGAGCCTTTGTAACGAAGTAAGCTTTAATTGGGTTCAGTTTAGTGCTTTTCAAAGGCTGTTCCATTGCTTTAGATGTATTATTAATGGCCAGTCAGGTGAATTCTTGAAGAGCTTTGCTAAAATAATTTCTTTTCTTTTCTGTGGTCTCTTTATATTCAGATGCATATACTGCCTTCCTTGAAATTGCGTAATTTGAAGAGCAATTATTTAATTCAAGATAGTGATATGGACCTGATTTGTTCATCTTAATAGATTAACTAACAATTAAAAGTTCCTCGTTTCCAATTTCTTCACTTTGGGAAAAAAAGTTAACATCAATTTTAAAAGATCGTAAATTAGTTTTCTCAATTAACGTTGGAATACATCCAAATAAAGTTATATTTCTGTCAGATTTGCTCTGCTCACTGCTCCTACTGCATAACAAGCCACTTCCGGTGAGGGACAAAGCAACTGGGAACAGAAGGCCCCAGATATTTGCTGTGTTCGCTAATCTCAGCCAGGCCATCAGTTAAGGAGCACACAACTAGTCTTCATTCTCCGCGAAGAAGAGAAAGAATAATCAACTACACTGGAAAATATATCCATGTGGGCATTAAATAAAGGAAACACTAGGCTCAGTCAAGTATGTTGTCCTTTTGAGATGAAAAGGCAGGATCAGTTTGAAAAATCATCCCCCATGGCATTGTCTAAGTAGACGAAAGCATGGGCCTAAAGAAAAACATTGGTATTTACATACAGTGGTATATGCAACAGATTTGCTGTAAACTTGGTTTAGATCTTAAATTTACCCACAAACGACACCAAAGCTTGAAAAATGGCTTAAATCCTCAGTTCGTAATCCTTTGATAGAGAGGGTGGCCTGTTTGCTTAAAAGAGGTCAGCACCTTCTGTGATGCACTGACAAGAAACTAATTACAATGCATTTTTACCTTAATAATAATAATAATAATAATAATATTTTTTTTTTTGGGCGCCTTTCAGACATCTCAAGGACACCTTACATAGATTAACAGGAATAAAAAACATATAATCAGAATAAAATAAATAATAAAGACATCACAGAAACACAAATTAAAAACAGAATTCAGTCCAAAAACAAAAAATCAAAAACACAATGTGAAGAGAGAGCAGCGGCAGCTAAACCGCGCCTGCGTCGACTCTCTCTTCACGGCAGCCATCTTGGACAAAGACTAACAGGATTACGTACAGCCAAAAAATCATCCCCCCACAATGGTTACCACTGTGGGGGAAGGCACAATGTCCAGTCCACAACCCGAAGTTCACCCAAAGTCAGGTCTATTGAGGCCACCGCAGTTGCCTCTACGGAGGCCCGATGTTACTGGCCGTTCTCGCCGGGTGCTGTTGCCCCGGCGTCGGGAGAGTCCACTCAGCGGCTGGGCCACCTGGAACGGCCGCTTCCTGACTGGGGACCGCGGCTTCCGAAGCCGACAAGGCCGCGCCGGTTTGGAGCTCCCAGGCTCCCGATGTTAGAATCGGCGCCGCCCTCTCCGCTCCGCAGACCCGCAGCCCGGAGGTGTTGAACTCGGCGGTCTCAGCTCACCGGAGCTCCAGCGCGTCCATCCAGCGCGGCGACCCAGGCAAGGCATCGCCCGCTCCACTCCACGATAGCGCTCCAACGCTGTGCCGCCACCGAGGCCGAGGTTCTGGGCGGTCCCCGCCAGGAAACGGCGCTCCAAGCCCACTGGTAGGCCACGAGGACGGGTCGACGGGCAGCCCGGAGAAAAAGCTGCCTCACCGACCAGGTAGGGGCCTAGCAAAAAAATTGCTACATTTAAGTCCATTTCTCCAAACGGACGAGACACAGGACTAACTAAAAGCTTTAAAAAAAGCGAATTTAAACGGACGGCTGCTGGTTAGCAGCCGTTCCCCAAGATGGCTCCTCCTCCTCCTCCTCAAATGGCTCCTCTTCCTACCTTGAATGTTTCAGTCTTGGCAAAGTGCTTGCACTTTTACATCAGGGTTAGAAGGTTGTGGATTCAAACCCCACTCCAGCAAGCTTTGCACGCATCCTATCCCGAGAATTCAGTCAGTACGGAGGGATTTTCTCCTAACAGATGAGGTGTTAAATTAAAGTCGTATCTGTTCCATCAGTAGCATTTTCAATCCTCTAGAACCATCATGGCGTTTGTTACGAATTGAAGATTAATCTTTAGGGTGCTGCTGCAACCATCTCTGAGGGAAAAACCATCGAGGTGGGAGGAAAGTTGCTTTTTAAATGTGAACACATTTGCCTGTTGGAAAGGTATTGAGGGAAATAAAGGGTCTGTTTGTACAAATGAGGCAGGGAGATGTTGAAATCATTGAGGAATATAACTAATCGCAACTTGCAACTCTATCTTAAATAAGTCTCCATTCAGCACTCATCTGGGAAATGTTCCATTCCACTCCGCTCAGTCTATTTCGGCCTACGTGAGCTCTCGGTTGCCAAACACTTTAACTCCCCCTCCCATTCCCACAATGTTCTTTCTGTCCTGGGCCTCCTCCATCGTCAGAGTGAGGTCCAGCGCAAATTGGAGGAACAGCACCTCATATTTCGCTTGGGCAGCTTACAACCCAGTGGTATGAACATTGACTTCTCAAACTTCAAGTAACCCTTGCTTTCCTTCTCTCTCCATCCCCTCCCCCACCCTCCTCATTGTACTAGTTTCACTGCCGGCCTGTGTAGTTTTTCTTCATATATACTCATTGCCACCCATTCCACAGCCAACAATGGCCTCCTAAATGCCCCACATATCCTTGATTATCGTTCCTTTTTGCATATCTTCCATTCATTTCTCCTGAGTACCATCTATATCTCTCATTCCCCTGTCCCCTGACTTTCAGTCTGAAGAAAAGTCTCGGCCCAAATAGTCACCCATTCCTTCTCTCCAGAGATGCCGCCTGTCCCGCTGAGCTACTCCAGCCTTTTGCTTCTGTCTTCAGTGTAAACCAGCATCTGCAGTTCCTCTCTACACACAGACTTCTAGCCACCTTCACAAAGGTTTGCTGGTAGGCAAGATAAAATGCCAGTCAATTCAGCGTGACACTGCCAGGCAATGAGGGATGGCCAAATGCCACAGTGAGTTATAAATTTCCTTTGGATTACCTGTTACTATTAATATATGGAATGTCTTAATGTTACATACACATTCAACCACTTTATCTCATTGAATAAAGTCCTGACAATTTCACCATCTGTTTTATTCTCCATCCTAATAATTGCAACTATGATAACTTTGTCATAGCTGCGATGAATCACCACAAAATGGGTTTTATGAAGACAATGACAAAGCTTTCCTGCTTAGAGGGAAAAAGCTTCGCTCTTCGTGTGGAAGAGAATGGCATATTCATGTGTCAGTGATGTTGCATAGTTATGGATGTATAGAGCGTATGCCCTAAGAGGACAGCAGTTACGTGCAATAATAAGGGGGTCTTGTTAAACAGGAAACCGTGCAAACCCTTTTGTCAAAAGTGCTTACAAGTATATGCAACGTGAGTGTCGTTTGTGCCCAGTCAAAGAAGTATTTCTGAAGTGTTATCACTGAAGCAGGCATCCACCCGCTCACTGCACAGCAAGTTCCCACAAGGGGAAAAGCTACCTCTTTATGGAAATGTCAGCTGCGGGACAATTGTTTCCCAAGCGCGCGCCGGGAATAACTTCCCTGCTTTTATTCAAAAGAATGGAATGGGATATTTGATATCCAGCTGAGAGGACAATTTAACATCCCAGCTGAAAGACAGCAGAGCAGAGCAGACAGCACTCTCTCTGCAATGTACCGGAGTGCTATATTATGTCATCAAGCGTCTGTAGCCAAGGTCTGCCAACTCGGAACTCAGAAATGTGCTCGAGACCAAACGCGGCTGACAGATTCACCACCCAGTGAATTACTAAACCACAAGCTTTGAAAGATAGGAGAGGAAATGTTCAAAACACTCAGCTGGTTGAAGAAAATCAGCGGGGACAGTGACAATCTCAAAGCAAGGTATGTGCTTCAGTGGTGGACTTGACTAAGATTCCTATGCAAGTCTGCCCATTCTACACCCGCCACCATCCCAGCCTATTTCCCTTGCTTCCTGGAAGTTGTGGGGCTTGACAGTGAGGCCCCATTAGTTTTGCTGTCTTCCATGCTTCCTACAGTTAAGGGGGTGTCCCACTGCAGCAACCTAATTGGCGAGTTTAGACAAGTTTAGGAGAGTTTGAAAAAATGTCATGTTGAATACCTCCTTCGACTATGTTGAAGACTAGCTTCGACTAGCTTTGGGAAAATTGGACCGAATAGTGGAGAGTGAAGCTGACCTCCTTCGATCCTCTTCGACCTCCCTTTGACTATGTTGAAGACTATCTACGACTACCTTCGACTACCTGTGATTACCTTTGACTACCCTCAATTACCTACGAATAACATGCTGACCTACGAGTAAAAAAAGTATCGATTTTTTCCATAGGTGCCATTTTTTTACTTGCGTGCATTGTTCAACATGTTGAAATATATGCCGCGACCCAGCTGAGGCTTCGAGTACGCGGGGACTACTCTCGAGCATAAAGAAGAGTTACAAAGACCTCCCAGGACCTCGTGTCGACCATGCTGCGAGTATGAATCTAGAGCAAACTCGGCAGAACTCGCAGATTAGGTCGCCGCAGTGGGACAGCCCCTTTGCACAGTTGCATGGTGCCTTGAGCCATCAGTTTATTGAATGACCTGAAAGGCAGCCTCATCACCAGTGCAGCACTCCTTCCGTTCTCCACCAGCCCACCAGCTTGGAGCTGTAAACACATGTGGTTGTTTGGACGAGGCATAAAAGAGGCAGTAGTGCACACAGTCCTCTGGTGAATCTTGGCATTGATCAGCATGCTCAGTGGTGGGGAAGTGGAGCATCTGTTACTCTCCCTAGAAAAAAACATAAAATATTGAATGCCAATCAGCAGATCTGCCAATGCAGTCAAATAAACTTGGGTTGTTCAGATAGAAGGTGCATCTTGAAATGTGAGCTGGTCCTATCTTGGTATAGATGGTTTTCTAGTCCATTGCTTGATTCCATCGCTCACCACTACCTTGTGTGGGAAGGAGCTGGAGATGCTGGTTTAAACCGAAGATGGACACAAAAAGCTGGACGTTTTGGGTTGTCGGGTCTAAAGAAGTGGTTCGACCCGAAACGCCACCCATTCCTTCTCTCCAGAGATGCTGCCTGTCCTGCTGAGTCACTCCAGCTTTTTTGTTGATGCTCACCACAACAGGGTCTATTTTAGAACAAGAAAGCTTGCAAGTTCTTCAAATGGAGATAAATGGGGGAGGGTGTGGGGAAGGTAGAGGGTTGAGGGGCAAGTAATGTGCAGGAGGTGGAAGATCTGTGGGAGAAAGCATTCCTGTATTGGGGACATTTTCCGAAACACAAATTAATTCCTGGTGAATTTAAATGAGTATTGATGGATGTTGCTTAACAGCGATGATACATATCAGAGACAGCCTGGAGGCTGTAAAGGGGCCTCAGGGCCACAGGTTAATTGTAGGAGGAGGTTCAGATGCTGTAGATGAAATTACGTTAGATTGAATACAGTGCTAATATTTCCTATATCAGATACGAGAAGATTTCTGGATTTGGGAACTCTCCAAAAAATTGCCACTTCACTTTGATTGCTAATTAAAATCAAGATTGTGTCTCTGCAACGGGGGATTAAATAATTATTCAAAGAGTTTGTAGCAGGTGGATTTCAAATAATCCAAGCTGGTGGTCTGGTGCTGTACTGAGAGAGTTCTGCACTGTTGATGAGGTTGTCTTTCAGACGGGTCATTAAATAAACTGACGCTAACTATTTCAGCAAATAATCTCTGGGAAGCATCTGAAGAAGATCAGGGAACGCTACACATTATCCTGCCCAGCATTAATTCTGCAACCAACACATGAACCAGACTGATCATCCGTAGGAGTTGGCTGTGCATAAATGGCTGTTGTGTTAACCCCATTATCAGTGACCACATTTCAGGGAAGGACTTAATGAATGCAAATACTTTGGGAGTTCCACTTATTGCGAAATACGCTCAGCAAATTTAATTATTTTTTATTTTTCCCATTAACTTTAAAAAACAGATTTTTTTTTTCTTATCCTTTTTTCTTATCCTTCTCTCCAGTATCCTAATGGTTACTGGAGTGGGCCGCAAGTTGTTTGTGGTATGTCGTGGTCTTAGTTACTGTGGTTCAGCAGGGTGGGGGTGAGGGCGATCAAAGGTTTGCAAGCATAGAAGGATCATACACACTAGATCACAATCTTGTCCAATGCATAAGCTCATGCCACCACTTGAGAAGGGAAAGGGTGACTGATGTTATCTCCTCCCTCAGCAGCTGCACAGCGCTGGGCCAGTTGTTGTGTTGTGTTGTCGTAGTTGACTAGGTAGACGTTAACACAGAGGGCAGGTTGACTCTGAATCCTGGCACACTCGACACGCTGAAGGCAATTACATTGGCCAAGTAATTTACTAACCTGTGCGTCTGGCGATTTTGGGAGGAAACCATAGCATCCAGAGGAAACCGGAAGATACAAGAAACTGGTCACAGGGAGGAAGTGCAAACTCCACATAGACAGCACCAGAGGTCAGTATTAAACCAGAGTCTCTGTTGCTATGAGGCAGCAGTTCTACCAGCTGGGCCACTGTTCTGGCATCATTTGGCATCACTCATTCCAGCAGACCATGAGATTTGTGCCAGGTTTGAAGTCTTGATCTGTCTTTCTTGATGTAAGGCAGTGCTAGCTCTCTGAACATGATGGTGAGTTTTGCTGTGCGATGCAAGTACAACATGTTGTCCCACTTTGTCATCCACTCCCTACGCACATTCGAGGCAATTTTACAGAGGCCAAATAAGCGCGTTTTTGGGGTGTGGGTAGAAACTGGAGCACCCGAAGGAAACTCATGTGGTCACTAGCAGCACTTGCAAACTCTTCACAGAAAGTACTCAGGGTCAGGATTGAACCTGGTTTCTCTGGTGCTCTAAGGCAGCAGATCTATCAGCTGCGCCTCGAACAAAATTTGGTATAACCTAGGGACTTCCTGATGTTCACCACCGCTTCGGAAACAAAGGTTAATTTGGAACAGTATCATTATAACCCAGGGACAATGGTGCAGAGAAAGAAACAAATGACTAAAAGCAGATTCAGAAATAAAATCGAAACACCAAACCTACTTGACAAGAGGAGATAACCTTTCTAACTTCCGAACTTGCTGTCATTCAAAAACAACGACCTGGTGCATTTTAAACTGATCTGTCTTAAAACCACCTCCAGAGTGGGTTAGAAATTGATCAATCTTTATGAGGTCTGGGCAGAAAGTGTGCAAAGATAAGGTTGATTAACTTGGAAGAGAGACAGAGACGAGATGAGGAATTGTGAAAATGAAAGCTTAATGGACGGCCTGCTGTAAAATAAGAGTATTCTTGCATAAGATGGCCATTACAGTGAAGCAGAGATTAGGGACAGCAGGAACCAAATAAGAGAATTTGTTGATTTCTCAAGTGTAGCGCATGGATGTACTGTGCGACAGACTGTGTCGTGATTGTTTTTTTTAAGCAGTTTGTTTCTGTGCTGACTGGCAGGTCTATTGATTTTCTGAAGTCTCTGCCATCATCTGTTCCGAGCAACACAGTACCATATGTGGAGGTCAGACTGAGCCAGGGGTTCAGGCAAGCAGGCACCACCAGAAACTGAGTGAAGGGCCGCTGAAAGAAAATCAATCATGTCATAAGTGGCAAAGCATTGGAACGGTCTCCTCTTTGACTGGGGTCCATCAGGGCTGTTTGAACGAGGCTTAACACTCAGAGCTGGAGAACTGTCAAGTCAGGCTTGGCAACAAAAAAAAAGCTTTCAAAAGGCACTTAACTTCCCAAATGTCTCCATGCTATAGTTCCTCAGCCCACTCAGTGCGTATGACAGAATATGTACAGTCTTGCTTATTCATAGATGCAGTAATACGGTAAAGATCAGCATTTCAGAAATAGTTTAAGCACATAGACAGATTGGAGGAGACAGGTTTTGAAGTGGGAGCATGAGGCACCTTCATTTACAAGACTATCGTAAAATCACATTTAAAAATAAAATAGTTCCCAATGAGTGGTTAACTTTTAATGTGACCCCATCGCTTCCCTTTTGAGTACTTCTATTTAAGTTGTTGACGTTAATGGGAGACTTGCTGGGAAGGGCACGCTCAGCTGATCTTGTCAGAGAGCTGATGTAAGTAAGTAAGTTTATTGGCCGAGTATTCACATACAAGGAATTTGCCTTGGTGCTCCGCCCACAATGTAACACAGTGGAATTATGCCCATTATCACAAAAAACTGGGTTACACCTCAGGCAGAGGTTCCTAGTCTTGTGTCCTCATAAAATAGCTATTCCCCCCATTTGCAGTGGTCTGCGCTGATTGTTGTATCTGTGTTGATAATGACACCAGATCCAGTCATCCGTCATTCAGCAACCCCACCCGGAGAGGACCTTGCGGTGCAGACAATATCTCTGCAAGTGTTTAGTTTATTTTAGGGATACAGCGCGGAAACAGGCCCTTTGGCCCACCAAGTCAAGATAGGCATATGGATGAGAAGGATAGGTATATGGATGAGAAGGGAATGGAGGGTTATGGTATGAGTGCAGGCAGGTGGGACTAAGGGGAAAAAAAAATTTGTTCGGCATGGACTTGTAGGGCCGAGATGGCCTGTTTCCGTGCTGTAATTGGTATATGGTTATATGGTTATAAGTCCACACCGACCAGCGATCCCCGCACATTAACACAGGCCCACACACACTATGGACATTTTACACCCATACTAAGTATACAAACACAAGCCACAATTATCCTACAAACCTGTCCGTCTTTGGAGTGTGGGAGGAATATGAAGATTGCAGAGAAAATTCATGAGGTCACGGGGAGAACGTACAAACTCCGTACAGACAGCACCCGTGGTCAGGATTGAACCCGGGTCTCTGATGCTGTAGGCAGAAATTCTAACGCTGCGCCACTGTGACGCCCAAATGCAGTTAACACAGTTTCCTCGCAATGTCCAGCTCAGGAACTTGTCTCAATCATCATTTATCAGGAGGATGAGGAAGAGTCGGGGCAATAAATGCATGATCAATGCCCCTCTGATAAATATGATGTTGAACATGATGTTCTGGACATATCAGCCCTATAGTAAACAGAAGGTTCATGCAGCCTCTCCAAAAAGTTCAAATTCCTTCATGCATCTTGCTCAATTCGGTTAAAGAAATAGAGAAGAAAAAATGATCAACTGTTAAAAATTAATCAATGTTTTTGAAATTGAGGTGCATATCAATAGACAATTGCCCAGCCAGTTACTTTCTATGAGTCAGAATGATGCAATCCAAATTAATATTTACTTCATATTTAATAGTGACATTTTTATGACAGTACTTTCAAATGAAGTGAGGTAAGGGACAACGAGAACAGCAGTTATCTGTAGATTTTGGTAAGTTGGATAATTTGTGTCTCAATTTTTTAATGTTAAGTTTAGGGTGAGTTTCCAATGAAGAAATGCCCGAGTAGACTGTGACGGCCTTTGCTGTAAAGGTTGGATTGGACCCAGTCTCCATGTGCATGCTGGAAGCTGGAAGAACAATATGCTCTCTGAATGTGTGAGACTTGAGTGAAGTCAGTGTCACAGGTCCCAATTGTTAATGTTGGATCTCTTACAGCAAGTGAGAGCGTACTGGTTGGAGGTATGAAGTCCTGTTGCCAACCTTGCTACTTGTTTGTGCTCTCTCCTTGCACAAGTTTTGCATCCTCAGGACTTTCCAATTCCATTCTTCATCCCCGCAGATAGTACATTTACAGTGTTAGTCAACCTTCCCCTTTGCACGCTCAGACAGTCGACAGTGCCTATTAATTCTTTCCTATGATACAGAAAGAGGCCATTTATGACATTGGATATGTGTGAGATTTCTTTCACTCATTCCCCTGCTTATTTAATTTAGTTTAGTTTATTTCATTGTCACGTGTGCCAAGGTACAGTGAAATTTTTTTTTTGTTGCATGTTATCCAGTCAGCGGAAAGACTGTACATGATTACAATCAAGCCATCCGCAGTGTGCAGATACAGGAATAAGGGAATAAGGGAATTTCCCTGTATCTCTGCAATTTAATATTTCTTATATGCCCCCAAATTTCCTTTTGAATACCTTACACCCACCTACACAAAGGGCAACTTCCCATGCCCATTTAACCTATCTTGGAGCTATGGAGGTAAACAGAACATCCAGGAAAACCCCAATGGAGTCCAGGGATACCCAGACATCAATGTAACCTGGGAGGAGAGACAGCCAGTTGGCTTAGATCCTGACCAACCTCATCTCATTTGGGAGATTTGAGAAGTTCCCATATTGTTAAAAGCCCTGTCCCACAGTACGAGTTCATTCCAAGAGCTCTCCCGAGTTTAAAAAAAAAATCAAACTCGTGGTAAGCACGGAGAATGATCGTAGCGGGTACGTCCGAGCTCGGGGACTTCTCTTAGCGGCTCGTCACACTAACGGCAGGTACTCGGGAAGACTCGTTAACGGCAGGTAAGCACGGGAAGACTCGTGAAGATTTTTCAACATGTTGAAAAATGTCCACGAGAGCCCTGAGTACCGACGAGCGGCCATTACCGTAAATCTCCGAGTTTGAATCAGGGCAGACTCGGGAGAACTCTTGGAATGAACTCGTACCGTGGGACAGGGCTATGAGGCTCCACTGTCCAGAACGTGGGGTAGAAAATGACAGTAGAAAACTGCTGCTATACAAATAAAATGGGAACCGAGCATAAAAGTTAATAACACCATAACTATTGTTGGTATGCTTGTTCTCTGTTAAGCTTCACAATGGTAATTACTTTTAACCCTGTTGAGTCGTTGACTGAGATATTAGCTTAAATCATGCATGTTCACATTGGGAAGTGTTTCCATGGGCTTCTGCTTTTGCAAACATGTTTAGACATTACTGTCAAAACAAAGAGGCAAAGAAGCAAAATTGCTGATACTGCTTGCCGAGTGCTGATATTACCAACGTGCCACACCTGGGGAAGGAGCTTTGCTCTTGAAAGGGGTCCAGGTGGAGTAGGGACGCCTGGATACCAACGCTGATGCCACCGTTCCCTCAGCCTCTGCTCGGCTTCCAGCCGACGGAAGCTCGACCCAAATCAAACCACCGCAGTGAAGGTCTTAAAAAATGAAGAGTTTGGCAATGGAGTAATAAATGAGTTGCCCAGTTCCACCATCTAGCAGTACGTAAGGCTGGTGTAATTCAGCGGGACAGGCAGCATCTCTGGAGAGAAGGAATGGGTGACTGATCAGTCTGAAGAAGGGGCTCGACCCGAACGTCACCCATTCCTTCTCTCCAGAGATGCTGCCTGTATTGCTGAGTTGCCTTAGCATTTTGTGTCTATCTTCGCCATAAACCATCATCTGCAGTTCTTTCCTACACAGTAAGTGAGGTTGGACATGTTGTATGTTGAATGTAGCAACTAGTTCCTGCTCAGCATTCCTGCCAAACCTCAGCCCTCTGAGCTTTCCATTAAAGCAGAGATTTGAGATAAAGTGATGGGCCCTTCTTTTTTTTTAGCACAAATCCACATCAGGAGCAGATTTTTGATATTTAAAATGAACACTAATATGAGCTACATGTCACACATCACTCTGACTTGCACACATCCACCAACTTTGGGGCGGCATGGTGGCGCAGCGTTAGAGTTGCTGCCTTGCAACGCTTGCAGCGTCAGAGATCCAGGTTCGATCCCGACTATGGGTGCTGTCTGTACGGAGTTTCTACGTTCTACCCGTGACCGCGTGGGATTTCTCCGAGATCTTCTGTTTCCTCCCACCGACCAAAGACGTGCAGTTTTGTAGGCTAATTTGGTTTGGTATGTGTAAAAATAGTCGCTAGTGTGTGTGCAGGATAGCGTTAATGTGCGGGGATCACTGGTCGATGCGGACTCGGACGGCCGAAAGGCCTGTTTCCGCGCTGTATCTCTAAACTAAACTCTTCAGTGGCGCCTTATTAAAATCCTTCAGTTGGACTTTAACAACAGTGTGGGATGATTTCCACCACAAGACCATGGTACAGCAGAACTTACAGAGAAAGGTTGAACAAGTTAGGGCTTTATTCTTTGGAGCGCAGAAGGTCAAGGGGGGACTTGATAGAGGTTTTTAAAATGACGAGAGGGATAGACAGAGTTGATGTGGAAAAGCTTTTCCCACTGAGAGTAGGGAAGATTCAAACAAGGGGACATGACGAGAATTAAGGGACTGAAGTTTAGGGGTAACATGAGGGGGAACTTCTTTACTCAGAGAGTGGTGGCTGTGTGGAACGAGCTTCCAGTGAAGGTGGTGGAGGCAGGTTCGTTTTTATCATTTAAAAATAAATTGGATAGTTATATGGATGGGAAGGGAATGGAGGGTTATGGTCTGAGTGCAGGTATATGGGACTAGGGGAGATTATGTGTTCGGCACGGACTAGAAGGGTCGAGATGGCCTGTTTCCGTGCTGTAATTGTTATATGGTTATATGGTTAACTGTTTACCCACACCATCACAACAGCAGCAAGGCAAGGATAGTAAAAGCCAGCCTTGGCCAATTTTCAGTAATGAATTTGGAAAAACATCATATTGAAGCATATCCAATGTAGATAGAGCAGGACCCAAATATTTTAGTTATTTGCCATTTTATAGTTATGTATTTGCCTGCATTATATATTTCAATTATTAACTGTGATGTCCATATTTAATATACAAACATTGCCAGCACAGTACTGTGTTGAATAGGATAGATAGGGTCCAATAACAGCTGACGATGGAGGTATTTCATAATGTGAAAAACAGGCAGAAAGAGTGATTTTTAACACTTCATATGATATTGCACCTAATCTGCAGACAGTAAAAAGCCGACAAAAAGTGTGGGTGATGGAAATGTGAAAATATATACAGATAATGGTGAAAACACACAGCTTAGGCAGCATTAGTGGAGGAAGACTAATTGTATTCTCTACTTTTATTAAAATGTTTTCTCATTAGAACAAAAGGGAGGGAAGTTATTTTTTGGCCCACAGACGCTGCCCGACCTGCTGAGTAATTCCAGCATTTTGTACTTTTAGAGACATTAAATGGATTAGATGCAGCAACATATCCTCACTCGCACTGAAGATAGATACAAAATGCTGGAGTGACTCAGGAAGCATCTCTGGAGAGAAGGAATGGGTGATGTTTCAGGTCGAGACCCTTCCTCAGCACTGGGTGGTCCCGGGAATATTTAACCTTGGATCTGCTCCATCTCTGCAATCCTGGCTGTTAAGGATAGAGGGAAGCATTTTGCGAAATTGTAAACAGCCAGCAATAAATTAAATTACGAAAACTTTTCTAAATTAAAACTAATAATTGCCAGAAGAGTCCAATGTGTTGGAAACCCCAGGGTCTTATAAAAAGCCCGCTGTAATCCGTTTTTTTTTTTTTGTTTTCCCATCTGAGGTAAACAAACTGCACCGCTCCTTTAGAACAAAAATTAAAAATATTTTTTATTAAATTGGCACAAGTATCTGTTACCTCATAACATTCCCCAGGTGACTTGTGTCGCCATGGCAATTTCCGGCCTTAATGAAGGAAACCTAATTAGCAAAAGACTTGCTGATTGGTTTGCTGGTATAATTAACACAGGTGATGCTAATTAATTCCTTGGAAACCAACAGTTCATGGGAAATAAGTGAAGCTTTGCAATATTGCGCATTGGACCGTGACATTTGGAAAGAATATTTTGAAGGGTGTTTTAATGTGTTTTGGTCGGCTTTTTTGCGTGACAGAAAATAACTGCAAAGTGTTTCCTGCGCTTTGATTGGGTTCTCCCCTTCCGCAGCCCCTTCTCTCCATAGGTTTATTTTTACATTTGTGCTCACTTGGGAAATTCTGAGCCTGTCATTGTTCCATCAAACAACGGAGAAGAGAAGAAAAAGATGCATTTTATTTATTTCTTTAGCAGCATCTTCAAGTGAAGGGCTGTTGGCCTCTTGCAAGCTGGCACCAGGGCCACAGAAGTGAAGAAAAGGGATTACTCGTACATGCACAGCCCAAACGCAACCTCAGGGCATGGATGAGGCATTGCTCTACAACTGATGTATCATGCCACAACTTAGTATTTGTTTCTGTTTCGCAAGTATGGCACCTAATGAATGCACAACACTGTCCCGCGGACATAATGAGGCAATGGCCAGTTCATTCAGTTTAGCACCATCACTGTAATAGGAGGAATGTTAAAACCAGCCACAGTCCATCTTGTGACTGTTCCTTCGTTGATGATCACTCGTTGCTGAAGATCAAGTATGGGCGGGAGGGAACTGAGTTATGATGCCTCATAGAGTCAAACAGTTTAGTGACTCTATCTTTTAATCCTCATGCAAAACTGTATCAGGTGGTTCCTGCAGAACCATAATCCAAAGATAGACACAAAAAGCTGGAGTAACTCAGTGGGTCAGGCAGCATCTCTGGAGAAAAGGAATAGGTGATGTTTCGGGTCGAGACCCTTCTTCAGACTGCAACAGCAGTTCCTTCCCCTATTCTGTTTCTCCAGAGATGCTCTCTGACCCGCTGAGTTACTCCCAACATTTTGTGTCTATCTTCAGCTTAAACTAGTATCCGTAGGTTCTCCCTACACAAACCATGATCCAAGTTGAGTTTGAGCTTTGAGGAGGAAAAACATTGTATTAAATGTTCCTGAGGTTTGTGCACCTATGTTCTTAATCCAATTTCCATTTGTTTTCTAATGTTATTACAATTGTTTGACCAGGTCAGAGGGGTCATTGATGGCTTTTGGCACATTTCCTGCTCTGTGAAGGATAGCCCCTCTCTGTCCATAGCTTGCTGTTAACCACACTCACATAAGCTGGCAATTTACTCCATAGATTAGCAAGAGTTTTTTTGGCTCTCAGTCTTTCACTCAGCCCCACCATGATCTACATTTCATAATGCTTGGTAGTTAATTCTAAAATTTATAACATTGAAAAATTGCATGCCATTGCCAAATAATTTCATCAATCTGCGTTTCCCCTTATCTTATCTGAGTTGGATCTCCTCACATCTCTTCTTTCCCACCGACAACACAGTTGCTGGGCAACAAGTTCCCATGTTGTTCGCCATGCAAGGGAAAACATAAATGCTGATACGAAATAAGAACAGAAAATGCTGGGAATACCCTGCAGGTCAGGCAGCATCTGAAGAGAGAGTGTTTACAGTGTAAATAGTGTTAATGCTTCAAGTCGAAGACCCTTCATCAGTTGACCTGATGAATTAACTCTGTTGGAGGGAAGGAATGGTTGGCATTTCAGCTCGAGACCCTTCTTCAGACTGAGAGTTAGTGTGAAGAAGGGTCTCGACCCAAAACATCGCCCCTTCCTTCTAATGCAATACAATACAATACAATACAATACAATACAATAGAATACAAAACTCAGCATTCTATCCAGATATGCTGCCTGTCCCGCTGAATTACTCCAGCATTTTGTATCTATCTTCGGTGTAAACCAGTATCTGCAGTTCCTTCCTACAAATGAACTCTGTTCCTCTCTCCGGAAAAGCTGGCTGAATGATTGCCGTTCAGTGTGGTATCATAACGGCAAGACGCCCTTTAATACTAATGTCACCAACAATAGGCAAGGTGCATGAGATCATGATGATTGGTCATGTGATTATCCGTGTGGATTCAGGGAACTGAATGTTGCTGAAGTTATGTGAGCACTACATGCCTGTATTATGTTGAGCTATTTTGAAGAACCCTGCTGTGAAAGATTCTCTCTCATCCACCCGAAGGACCGCTTTACCCATTGTTTGTTCTCTGTATATACATTTCCATTTCTTCCTTCTCCTGTTTGTTACCATCACCCGGCGGTCTGTTTTCTGTCAGTCTCTATCTCTTTGTTCCTTTTTTTTTGCATCAATCTGAATTGCTAATTCCTGTTTCTTTCTTTTTCACTTGTCTTTCTGTGATTTTTTAAATTGGGTCGATAACTTGCTCATTGGCATCTCTTAATTTTACATTCCATGTTAATTCTTGCCTTTCCATTATGTTCCTCAGCTGTTGTTGGTGGCATTCGTATTAAATAAAGTCTTGCAATGATATAGCCTTCACAATGTCAGGTTGTCCCAAATCATTTTGCTGTGTAGTGTAGTATAAGTACGGTTTGATATTCACACTCTTAGATACTTGATCGATTGAAGATATTTTTTGGCTTTAACTAAGCATCACAATGATGTACAAATCATAAGGTGTTTATTAAAATTATTACATTGGAAAACTGCAAAATGGGCACAATTATGCCTCAGGCTACCTTTTAGTTTAGAGATACAGCACAGAAACAGGCCCTATGGCCCACCCACACCGACCAGCGATCCCCGCACATTAACACTATCCTACACACACTAGGGACAATTTTTAAACATTTTACACCAAGCCAATTAACCCACAAACCTGTACGTCTTTGGAGTGTGGGAGGAAACCGAAGATCTCGGAGAAAACCCACGCAGGTCACGGGGAGAACGTACAAGCTCTGTACAGACAACAACCGTAGTCAGGATCGAACCCGGGTCTCCGGCCTTGGCTTGAAAGCTATATCTCCTCACATCTCTGCCTTCTCTCCTCCAAACTGCAGGGTATGTAAGTGGAGGAGGCAAGTTCACACTTCCTGTTGGCAGAACAAAACTGCCGATATCGGAATTCAGAAATAGGAATAGAGTTTGCCGGGAATATTCTGCCGGTCTGGAGGTACCTGTAACGTGAGAGGCCTTACAATCAATTTTGATACATCAATATTCTGTTAACAATATTTAGATAATCTGTGCTGGAAATTGTGAATAAAAATTGAATATTGGCCCATTGTGAGAGAAATCCCATTCTCTTAATCAAAACCATAGTCTGGGATCTTCAACAGTCATGCAGCATGGCAGAAGAAATATTGTCTAAAAGTCCTATCCCCCATTGCTGCATTGGACTATCTGCCCAGCCCTGGTTCCCAAGACTCTATAACTCACAGTTTGCAAATTCAGTGCTTGAATAGTATCTCCAGAACTCTGGGGTGCACCTTCGATGCGGGTAGGAAGATTAAATCAGTACTGAAGTGATAGTGGTTTCCTTCAGTAAGGAGTCCTGGAAAAAGAAGGTACAACATTATAGCACAGGAACGGGCCTTTTGGCCCACAATGTTTATGTAGAACATGAAGCCAAGATAAAAATCTCATCTGCCTGCATATGATCCATGTCCCTTCATTCCCTGCATATATATCCATGTGCCTATCTAAATGCCTTTTACGCGGTGCTGAAGTATGTGCCTCCATCACCACTCCTGGCAGCATGTTCCAGGCACCCTCTTTGTAGAAAAACTGCCTGTTCAAATTTGCCCCTCTCACCTAGAGAGTACGACTCAAGGAATTTCATAAGAAAGCTAATGGCATTCATCATCTTCTGAAAATGGGCTTAGCATCAGACGAGCACAAATGGACGGTTGATGATTTGCCCCATTGGACACCATGGGCCGAATGGCCTGTTGTCATGCTGTAACTCTCCAAAAATGGACCCTCCAGCTTGCACTCCTGATCACCAGCCATTGGGTCATGCACATACATGGATGTTGAATGAAGCTTTCTTCAGAGTGTTCCTGCTGCCAAATAGCACAATCATTTCCTCATACAGGCATGCACAGGTAATGTGATCAAGTAGATTTGCATTACATTACATTAGCCAACAAGAATCCGTGCCTCAGATTCTTTATTGTCACACCAAGCATGGTCAATGTACTTTTTTTGGTTTCCCTTAGTATTTGAATTTGAAAACCAAAATCAGTATTAAGGAAAGATGGAATAAACAAATCAGCAATACTTTAATATTCACATGGATGATTAATATTTCGCTTGGGTAGCTTACACCCCAGCGGTATGAACATTGACTTCTGTAACGTCAGGTAGCCCTTGCTTTCCCTTTCTATCGCCTCCCCCTTCCCAGTTCTCCCACTAGTCTTACAGTCTCCGACTACATTCTATCTTTGTCCAGCCCCCCTCCTCTAAGTCTAGACCCGAAACGTCACCCATTCTTTCTCTCCAGAGATGCTGCCTGACTCGCTGAGTTACTCCAGCATTGTGTGTCTACCTTGGATGATTAATAATATTGAATTCCATAGATTTATAGTGCTGAACACTTTTGAAGATGTATAATTCCAGGCTTTTGGAAAAATTGTTGATGAATGATCAATTGGTTTGCCATTACATTTAATGTGGAGTTTTGGCCTTGAGTAAGACCTGTTGCTTTTTGATAAGACCCACTATCTTAATAACAATCCTCTTGGTTTGTTGTGAGATAGAATTGTTTATTATATGATCTACAGTGATTCATGGCGCATAATAATCTATTGGTTGGTGGTATGGTTCAACAATCCCAAGTGAGATCAATTGTGAAATTCACTGATCTATAATGTTCCCTATTCATGAGCATTCAATCCATTGATCCACAATAGGATCTGTTGGTTGATAACTAAATCCACTGAACCACTCTAAGAAGATTCATTGAAGATAGACACAAAAAGCTGTTAACTTAGCGGGTCAGACAGTATCTCTGGCGAAAAGGAATAGGTGACGTTTCGGGTCGTTGAACAACCCCTGTTCCAGGCCGAAACGTCACATCCTTTTTCTCAGGAGAAAAAGAATGCCTGTCCCGCTGAGTTACTCCAGCTTTTTCGTCTATCTTTGGTTTAAACCAGCATCTGCAGTTCCTTTCGACACAAGAAGATTCATTGATTCTTTGGCGATGATGAAATGCACACCTTTAAGTGAGAATAGACAATAGACACTAGGTGCAGGAGTAGGCCATTCGGCCCTTTGAGCCAGCACCGCCATTCAATGTGATCATGGCTGGTTATCCCCAATCAGTACCCCGTTCCTGCCTTCTCCCCATATCGCCTGACTCCGCTATTTTTAAGAGCCCTATCTAGCTCTCTCTTAAAAGCATCCAGAGAACCTGCCTCCACCGCCCTCTGAGGCAGAGAATTCCACAGACACACCACTCTCTGTGAGAAAAAGTGTTTCCTCGTCTCCGTTCTAAATGGCTTCATTCTTATTCTTAAACTGTGGCCCCTGGTTCGTGACTCCCCCAACATCGGGAACATGCCTCCTGCCTCTAGCGTGTCCAAACCCTTCACAATCTTATATGTTTCAATGCTCAATGCTCCAAAGAATGCTGTTGAATGAGGGATCGTGAAGCTCATGGTACCTGGGAATCCATTTCAAACCTCCAGCAGTGGTGCAAAGGATGCCACATGATGTATGATGCATCTTATCCACCTCCCCACACCCCTCAGTAGAGGGTTTGGATGTCTCTACTAAGGAACTTTTTTTGTGAGGGTCCGTTTGGTGACAGTCCACTCAGAGGCTGGAAGGGCCTTACAAAGGAGAAGTCCACATTCACCGGGAATTCTTGCTTCCAGCTCCAGATTGTGAGAGGAACTAGAAAGTAGTCCAATGCCTTGTACTCAATGGCTGATGTTTTTCAGGAGGGGAACGAAAGTAAGGAGAAAGGGATGTCATGTCTTGTAATATTGTCAACTTGCCTATGCTGATCTGATGTAGAGAGATCAGATGCTCTGCAAAGTGCAAAAATATATATTGGATGTGAATTCTAAATGTGTTGTTCGCTAGAAAGCGTGCGTTAGTAAATGCAGGGATAAAGCAGGGAACAAGTGAATGAAGTTGTATGACGCTCATATCATTTAATGGCAAGGAGCAGCTGAGTCTGAAAAGCAGCCTGTCATGCCATGTCAAACTGACATTTCGTGACATTAATTAGTTCGGACAATTTTTACCCGTTGTGAACTAGACGGTGTTGCATCTTTCAAAAGAGTAGCAGCTAATCGATTGCTTGAGATGAGCGTTGAGCCTGCTCCCCATTATATCGAGATCAGCTGTTGGCAGCAGAAGGCAGGGACAGTGGCTGCCTGATCCGAGGAAATACTCTGGGCAGAGACATACATGTATATCTGTCTATATACCTGCAGCCTTGTAAAGAGTATGTGTACATAGTGAGTGAAAAGACCAGTGCATTATTGCTTTCCACAAATGATTATATCAAAATTGAGATGTATCGATACCTTCAGCACGTAGAACGCTATTTTCATATTTCTCAGTGCTGTTCCTCTTTGCTTGCTTCTATCCACATGAAGTAAATATTATTATTATTATTATTTTTTTTAAAATAATTTTATTTATTAGAAGTACAGCACATTACAATAATACAAGCCAAGTATAACATTACATTTATTGTACCACTTCATTTTTTAAGCTTTAAAAAGAGAGAAAAGTAAAGAAAGTAAAGAAAGTGAGAAAAAATTGTGATATTGTGAAAAAAGTGATCAAAAGGAGAGACCTAGTAAGCAAAGAGTTAGGGGAAAAAAGTTAAGAAATAGGCCGTAAAAAAGAAAAAAGAGAAAAAGAAACAAAAGGTCTCTTATGAAGAGAAGAAAATATTATTGTGTGACACTTTGCATCGATGCACATTCACATTGCACATTCACAAAACCCTCTCTCTATCTCTTTTACATCATTGGAAATGCTAATCGGCTTATTTGACATGAGCTGCAAGTAATTGACAGAGATATCTAATGTGATATGTTCAGTGTTTAAATTCGCCAATTTTCTTTGGTCTTTGTTCTGTGTCAAATGTGTGTCCATTTTACCTGTACATCCTGCTCTTTCCACCACTCCCATTTCCCCTGGTCCTCATTTGTAGCCTTGCATTCTATGTTGCATCGTCTGATTTCTCCATTCCTGTATCTTTCAAATATACCATTTAGTTCCCTTTTCTCCTTTAATGTTACCCCTTCCCTCTCCTCTCATTTTTTCTCCTTTTCCTCTCTCGCTTTTACCTGCCCTCTCTTTGTCCTGCTTTATATTTCTCTCTCGACTTTAACCCCCCCCCCCACTCATATTTTTTTCTCCACGCTTCTCTTTAAATCAATAAATTGTTTCCTGACCTCTGATGACCCCCAGGGCTCTCTACACTTAAAGATCCACAAAGGCTCTTGGATGTTATGAAAGTGACCGGCAGTAGGAAGAGCTGAACTGAAGGATTTCCCAATCAATTTTTATGACTAAATTGCTCAGAAGCCTACAGGGACGAAAAAAAGTCAATGCAGATTTTGCAAAACCAAATCCAGTTGTAAATGGAGACCACTGAATAACAGCAGCTCCCTTCATCAATCATGTACAATGAAGAGTCCTTTTTGTGATTGAAGCATTTTAACCTATGTGTGCTCAGATCTCCTTGTCTCTTTCCCACATCTCCTGACCTGATGGTTTTAAATTATGGACACCAACTTGCTGTAGATTTGATTTTGTGAATGATATCACAGTTGTTTATTTCTCCTCTTTCCATTCTTGTTTTGGTGAATGGGCAGGCAAGACGTTTTCCATTGTGATTAATCAGCGGCAGAAATGATTTGACTGGCGTTTATTTTGTTTAGTTTGGTTTAGTTTAGAGATTCAGCGTGGAAACAGGCCGTTCATAGCAAAAGGATTTGAGTATAGAGGCACGGAGGTTCTACTGCAGTTGTACAGGGTCTTGGTGAGACCACACCTGGAGTATTGCGTACAGTTTTGGTCTCCTAATCTGAGAAAAGACATTCTTGCCATAGAGGGAGTACAGAGAAGGTTCACCAGACTGATTCCTGGGATGTCAGGACTTTCATATGAAGAAAGACTGGATAGATTCGGCTTGTGCTCGCTAGAATTTAGAAGATTGAGGGGGGATCTTGTAGAAACGTACAAAATTCTTAAGGGGTTGGACAGGCTAAATGCAGGAAGATTTTTCCCGATGTTGGGGAAGTCCGGAACAAGGGGTCACAGTTTAAGGATAAGGGGGAAATCTTTTAGGACCGAGATGAGAAAAACATTTTTCACACAGAGAGTGGTGAATCTCTGGAATTCTCTGCCACAGAAGGTAGTTGAGGCCAGTTCATTGGCTATATTTAAGAGGGAGTTAGATGTGGCCCTTGTGGCTAAAGGGATCAGGGGGTATGGAGAGAAGGCAGGTACAGGATACTGAGTTGGATTGTCAGCCATGATCATATCGAATGGCGGTGCAGGCTCGAAGGGCCGAATGGCCTACTCCTGCACCTAATTTCTATGTTTCTATGTTTGGCCCACCGAGTCCGCACTGACCAGCGATCCCCGCACATGAACACAAATGTTGCCTATTTCCTTCGCTCCATAGATGCTGCTGCACCCGCTGAGTTTCTCCAGCATTTTTGTGTACTATCGTACACACACTAGGGAAAATTTACAATTGCACCATGCCAATTAACCCACAAACCTGCACGTCTTGAGTGTGGGAGAAAACCAAAGATCACGGAGAAAACCAACGCAGGTTTTTAGTTTATGAGTCTAGCCTTCCTTAGGTCTCAAGCCTGCACCCCATGTATCAGTCAGCGCAAGTTCTTGGACTCAATTCTGATCCTTTCGGGGATTGCAGGAAGAAGGGGAGTCTCTGATACACCCAAGGTTGAGTGGGAAAATTCACCGTTCAGGCTGGAGCTGAGCCTTGTGGACCAGGAACCCCAACATTCAATCATTCCTCCCCCCACCATTGCCCCCCGCAACCCTTCACCTACTTCGTCAGCCTATTAAAATGTGTGTGGCTACTGGGGATGTTTAAGAAAGAACTACAGATGCTGGAAAAATCGAAGGTAGTCAAAAAAGCTGGAGAAACTCAGCGGGAGCAGCAGCATCTATGGAGCGAAGGAATAGGCGACGTTTCGGGTCGAGACCCTTCTTCAGACTACTGGGGATGATGGTTCCTTTTCAAGAAACATAGAAACATAGAAACACACAAATTAGGTGCAGGAGTAGGCCATTCGGCCCTTCGAGCCTGCACCGCCATTCAATATGATCATGGCTGATCATCCAACTCAGTATCCCGTACCTGCCTTCTCTCCATACCCCCTGATCCCCTTAGCCACAAGGGCCACATCTAACTCCCTCTTAAATATAGCCAATGAACTGGCCTCGACTACCCTCTGTGGCAGAGAGTTCCAGAGATTCACCACTCTCTGTGTGAAAAAGAAGCATTGGCGTGGTTGTTTTATGCTCCAGTCAGCCCTCTGATGATATTGTGGGAAAGTAGAGCTCTGGGAGAGACACTTTGCTGGTGGTTGTAACAAAAAGAACTATTTCTCCTTTACTCCATTCAAAGAGGAGCTGTGAACCGCGGGAAGTGATTGCCCTGGGCTACGTGCAAATGGATTGTCTTTAATGCCCATTGCTATCCCTGGAGCATGTAGACAATGGTAGCAGCAAGACCAGCTGTTCTGCCCCTCACTGCCCCAGGGGATGCTACCTACGGGCGGGGATACAATTGGCTTTAACGTCCTAACTACTTTGGGTCGTGGCACCAGGATATCTGTCCTAAAGTGAGTCGAGGAGAAAAGCTTCTTTCACAGGGACGTTAGTGTGGCTGGCCACCAAGTGAATCTGCCATCAGTCGCCAGCACAATGTGAATCATTTCCCCTTTCTTGTTGCTCGGACCACTCAGGGAGTTGGCCTGCTCCCTGCCACGATCTCAGCAGCTCTCAGCTGCCAAACGGTGAATATTGATAGCAGTAAATACCAGGAGAACGCAGCCCTATTGCAGGAGGGCAAGTGAGCGCATTCATTTCTGTAAGGCTCCCACACATTTATAGAACAGTATTTACATAGGATCTGGGCATTAGGTTTGTTGGTTCTATTTTCCAAAGTTTTTTTTTTTCATTTTGAACCGAATATTGAATTCTTGTTTACTTGAATCAGTGAGATTATTTATTTTACATACCGCTGTTTGGGAATACTAATAAGTCTGTTGCAAGTCTGGCAGGATTACTGCTACGCTGCTTTTTGAATTCATAACTCAGCCTAATGGAAACGAGAGCCACCTTATTTATTTAAAGAGACACAATGTAGGAGGATGCTCAGGGCGCTGGAGAGGAGGGGAAGATGATTTAAGTACCGTTTCAATCCATCTCTTTTCCGTGATTGCGTAATCAGCTGGTTGAGTAAAAGGGGCACATTTTGCAGAGGATAGAGTCATGGAGTCATAGAGAGATACAGCGTGGAAACAGGCCCTTCGGCCCAACTTGTCCACACTGGCCAATATGTCTCAGCTACACTAGTCCCACCAGCATTTTGTCCATATCCCCCCAAAGCTGTCCTATCCATGCACTTGTCTAACTGTTTCTTAAATGTTGGGATAGTCCCCGCCTCAACGACCTCCTCTGGCAGCTTGTTCCATACACCCTCCACCCTTTGTGTGAAAAAAATATCCCTCATGTTTCTATTAAATCTTTTCCCCTTCACCTTAAACCTATGCCCTCTGGTCCTTGATTCACCTACTCTCGGCAAAAGACACTCTGTACATCTACCCGATCTATTCATCTCATGATTTTGTACACCTCTATAAGATCATCCTTCATCCTCCTGAACTCCAAGGAATAGAATCTCAACCTATTCAACCTATCTCTCTCTATAGCTCAGATCCTCTAGTCCTGGCAACATCCTCGTAAATCACCTCTATACCCTTTCCAGCTTGACAACATCTTTCCTATAACATGGTGCCCTGAACTGAAGGCAATATTCTAAATGCTGCCTCACCAATGTTTTATACCTCTGCAACATGACCTGCCAACCTCTAAACTCCTTACTCTGCTGCGGTGTGCGATATGGAAGTTGTTGGTTCATTTGGAAAAAGAGGACAGGATGTGCAAGTGGAGATGAAACATTGACAGCGGTTACGGGGGAAATAGGTGCGGCAGTGGATCTAATTTGATAACCCCTTCCCGCAGTTGTCATAGGTTGACTGACTCCTTCATTGCACAGTGTTAAAAGGTGCAGCTTCTCTCGAGAGCTTCCAGGTTCATTCCCTATCTAGAATGAAGTTAACTATTGAAACACTTGGGCAACTCCCCTTAGATCTATCTTATGCGAGCAAAAGAGTTATAGCGCTGTCCCACTGTACGAGTTAATTCAAGAGTTCTCCCGATTTGAACGCGGAGATTTACGGTGATGGCCGCTCGTCGGTACTCGGGGCTCTCGTGGACATTTTTCAATGTGTTGAAAGATCTTCACGAGTCTTCCCGAGCTTACCTGCCGTTAGCGAGTCTCCCTGAGTACCTGCGGGTTAGCGTTACGAGCCGCTAAGAGACGTCCCCGAGCTCTGACGTACCCGCTACGTTCATTCTACGTGCTTACCACGAGTTTGATTTTTTTTTTAACTCGGGAGAGCTCTTGGAATGAACTCGTAGAGTGGGACAGGGCTTTTAGGCATCATTTTTGCTCCTGCTCTCCCTCCTAACCCCATTCTCCTACCTTCTCCTACCACCCGCACTAATCAAGAATCTATCTATCTCTGCCTTAAACATAACGTTGATAGTTGGCTGTCCTGATAAATAAAGCTGAACTGTATGAACTTGACAAATGCATTTCGTGCCTTGTCCCCTTGTCTCTCCCATCAAGCATCCCAAAAATAAGACCAATGTGAATGTTATTTGCTCCATTTACCGTGAGTTAGGGGATTTAAACTCCATTATAGTACAAATGACCATATTAAAGCCCTGTGATGACAGTGATTTTAGTGTTTCGTAGATTTATTTCCTCATTAGCATACTGCCCTTGGGCTAGTATAATTGGTACAAACAGACTCTCTCTTTGTGCTACTTATAATGTCCCCTTTGAACCCAGAGAGAAACCAACACAGGGAATGTACGATGTAAAGAGCAAAAGGGTTGTTTCATTATTCATACAGCTTTGAACTAATAAAACACAATGTCAATACATTTAGAGATATTTGACAATGTGCATAGGTAAGAGAGTACCTTACTACCATTTCAAGTTGCTTGCTGTGATCTCAGTGCAACTCTAAGAATGGCACCGTGGTGCAGCGCAGGAGACCCAGGTTCGATCCTGACTATGGGCGCTGTCTATACGGAGTATGTACGTTCTCCCCGTGACCTGCATGGGTTTTCTCCAAATTCTTTGGTTTCCTCCCACACACCAAAGACAGACAGGTTTGTAGGTTAATTGGCTTGTTATAAGTGTAAATTGTCCCTAATATGTGTAGGATGCGCGGGGATCGCTGGTTGGTGTGGGCTCAATCTCAGACCAGCTCCTGTAAAGGTTTTCTCGATGATCACAGTTGGAAGGTGGATAGAGAATGGACAGGGCAGGTGGGTTGGCATGAGCAGGGGAGTGGTTTGGTTGTTTGCCAGCAGAAGGAAGAGCAGGGAAAGGGAAACCATTCTCTGGAGTAATCGGTGGTGTGGAATCGCATTTTGAAAACTTCAGTTTACTTCAGTGGGACTGCGGGGTAGGGGGTAGTGGGGAGTTGGGGGGGGGTGTAGTGGGAGTGGGAGTTGCGGGTGGGGGGGGTGGTGGGAGTTGTGGGGGTGGGGGGGGTGGGGGGATAGGGGAGGTGGGGGGGGGGTGTAGTGGGAGTTGCAGGGTGGGGGGGGGGGGTGTAGTGGGAGTTGTGGTGGGGGGGGGGGGGGGGGTAGTGGGAAAGTGGCCACTAGTGGAATAATTTCAGAACATGGCACATCAGCAACTGTCCGTAATTCAGGACGATTGCGTATTTTAATTTAGTGATAATGAGGAGGAAAATGTTCATTAATTGGTAAAATAATTCACATCAGTAGTGAAGCACTTGTGATGTATTTTAATCACTAGTCAGTGGGGAACGTTATAAAAAGCTTCCTTGCCATTTTGTTTTCCTTCAGTCTTTCTTCTGTTTGACACAGTGAGTAATTATGACTTCATTACTGCATTATTTTTCTTCTCATCTTCCTTCCGACTGTTCCTGACGACACAAAGTTCCTTGTTGGCATGCAGCCCCGTGTGAATCAGCCATCTATCTTTGGGTCTTTCATAGACGATTCAAGGCCAGACGCATCAATTTACTACAAATCACGGAACAATATCTGTCTAGGAAGGAACTGCAGATGCTGGTTTCGCTTGACGTGCGTTGTATTCTTGTGGCTGGGTTGTAGGATCATAGGGTTCCAGGTCCAGTCCTGGAATATGAATGCCTCTAGGCTGAATCTTCAGTCCAGTGCTGGGGGAGTGCCGATATCCCACACGGATCACCATTCTTAGGAAGAGACATTAAACCAAGGCATCCTTAGATGAATATATAAGATCCCATGATCTCCTGATGGTCTCCCCAGTATCCAAGCTGACATTTTCTGAAAATTATAACGTTTCTGTCATTTGTTGTTGCTGTGAACAGATTTTTGTTGTTGTTTTTCCCATGTTAAAATAATACCAGATTCCTCCCCCCCACCCACACTCATTTATGGGAAAGGGCGAGGAGGATGATTTGTGCGTGAGTATAATCAACAATTATGGGAGAGGAAGGCAGGGCCCAAAAGTAGCAAAATTATTCTCAAAACTCCTTGGTCTTATTAAAAATAATGTCTCTCTCCATTAATTGACACGTTAATGAAGGGGGTGTTGGAGGAATCTTGCTGAAGGCGATGAATGATGGTATGAAACAAGGTATGTTACCTGACTTAGTTCACTGTGCGCCTCCAGAACCTGTTACTCTCATTCTCTGAACCCTTCATGTTGGCTACATCCCTCAATACTTCCAGAGTGGAGCCATTACAGGTACAACTATGTTTCTGGGTGGCACTGTAGAGTTGCTGCCTAAAGGGCCTGTCCCACCAGCATGCGACTCCATGCGGTAAGCGCGACCTAACGTGGTCGCTTGATCTGTACGACCTCGCGGGGCCGGTTCCACTTCGATCGCCGGAGCCGTATGGAGTTGTGCGGAGCTGCTCCCGACATCGCGCGGGGCTCCGATAAACTGACAGCGTTCAAAAATTCCACACGGCAACGGCCTGCTGGCCCGCAGCCGCATTGAGGCCGTATGCACCATCTCGACGGGCGTACGCACCGTCTCAAAGCCGTACACAGCGTCTTGACGGCATACGCCTAGTGTGAACTTCCCGCGGACTTCGCTCGAACTTCACGTCAACTCGTACGGGATCACTCGATCTCCGCGCGGCCCCCGCTTCCGGTTTAGTTGCGCTCGCCACATGCAGTCGCATGCTCGTGGGACAGCCTCTTTACAGCGCTAGCAGCGCCGGAGACCCAGATTTGATCCCGACTACGGGCGCTGTCTGTACGGAGTTTGTACGTTCTCCCAGTGACCTGCATTGGTTTTTCTCCGAGATCTTCAGTTTCCTCCCACACTCCAAAGACGTACAGGTTTGTAGGTTAATTGGTTTGGTGAATGTATAAATTGTCCCGAGTGGGTGTAAAAAAGTGTTAAAATTCAGGGATCGCTTGTCAGCATGGACTCGGTGGGCCGAAGGGCCTGTTTCCACACTGTATCTCTAAACTAAACTCAATCTCGTTGTTCAAACAGAGGAGCAGTGAAGGAGAACAATACAGATCTTAAACTTAAATGTTTTCTGAATGTGAAAGTGTTCAACATTGATGGGCAAACTGTTTCCGTCAACATTTATCAGCTTGGATCACGCAGCTCAGCCTGCAGGGGTAGACAGAGCTTAAATGGCTGCTGTGGTCATATTGCTAGCATTATTACTGTTTGTGTCGGTGTGCTGTGGCAATCTCTAACCGTTTACTCTCAGCCTTCCTAGCAGGCTGAGGAAGGGGGGGGGGGGGGGGGGGGGGGGGGGGGGGATCAAAACGAACGATGCTGGGAAATATTCAACATAGGCACAACATGTTGGAATAACTCAACGGGACAGGCAGCATCTCTAGTGAGAAGGAACGGGTGACGATTCGGGTCGAGACCCTTCTTCAGCCTGTGACTCAGAGGAGAAGAGACACAGAGATAAGGAAGTGTAAGGTGTGAAAACGAGACATACTCAACAGGTCAGGCAGCATTTATGGGGTAACTTTGCTTCCCTCTCCACAGATAGTATCAGACAAGGTCACAATTATGCGGGCTCGATGGAAATCTTCCTCCATATCAACATCTTGAGAGGCCACCTCATCTTTGGATTTTCGGAGATCAGAACAATGGAATCCTGCCTGGTTTTAACACTTAGATTGCAGCCAGTTTGTGTGAGGCAGAGGGTTCGAGCAGTTGCCAGTCAATGCAGTGGTAAAAGCAGCTGAAACTATAAGGCTGGTGGACTCGTGGCTGTTGCGTTGTTGCTTGTTTCCACGATACCTCAGTTGTGCTTCACAGAGCTATTAGCATCTCTTTATAGTTAAGTGCTGCGTGTTCCCGCTTGTGCTGGATGTGTCCCAATATTGACGGTAATGTGGGAGTTCTTGCAAATCGGCAGCTCGAGGGGCTGTTGCCATTTAGCGAAAGTCGGAATGAGATTGGCAGTAGCAGATAAATCACGTCAAAATAAAGGTGGTTTGTGCTGCATGAAATGCAGGAAGGCTTTACTGAATAGCCTGGGTTTATCTTACAACTTTTAATGCAGTGAAATATCCAAAAGATTTTGCAGGCCATCCGGCTATCTGCCTGCACCACAATGGGAGACATCAAGATTTGGGACTATAATCTTGGCCAGAAAAGTAGGTTTACTGCATGGAGTCACAAGAGACTGGATATTGAGCAAGTCTGAAGAAGGATCCCGACCCAAACTATAGCTTGTCCATTTCCCTTCACAGATGCTCTCTGGTCTGCTGAGTTCCTCCAGCTCATTGTTCTTTGCTCTAGGTTTATGGAGTGCCCTCTAATGGAGGAGCGAGATGGCAAGAGGTTCTTGAAGGGAAATTCAATGTTTTGAGTTTAAATGCCAAAGGTTGTCAGTCTGAAATGCATACATGAGTCACTGAGATATAGGCCTGTTGAGTGCCTGGTGGCCCAATATGATAATGAGCCATGTAGCACGGTGCCAAGGTTTCGAAATAGAAAGATAAGTTGTTTGAGCTCAGGGATATGCAAACAGGGCTGATGCTGTGCACAGTGGCTAGCTCTGACTGCTGGTAGCCCCTGTAGCTCTGATCCTACCGGACAAAATCAGTCAGCTTTCTCATAGTCTTCCTCACCCAATGACCCTTTCTGGATTGCTACTCTGAGAAGGCAGGCACTTGGGTCCAATGCTGTGCAATGAATTATTTACGTTTTAGGTTGAAAACTGTGCACATTGCAAATCTGAAATGTGAACAAAAGTGCTGGAAATGTTCAGACGTCCAACAGTATCAGTGGAGAGTGAGCTGAACCCTCGGACGGATGAGCTTTCATCAGCATTCTGATGGAATGCAACTCTCTGAATATTAACCAATGTACCTCTCTGTCGATGCTGCCTGACTTGCTGAGCATTTCAAAACATCTTCTGCTTGAAGACTGTGTGTTAATGCCTTAAGGACCTGCAGAAGAAGATATTGAGACCTTCTATGAGAAGAATGTATAATTAAGATCATCAAATCTGGCTGCACATGGATTTTTTGTAACACAATTTCCAACTACCCTGCCCCACCCAATCGAATAGGCCTTTTCCTCTTATGTCCAATATTTTTATAATTCATAGGCAAAAATGAGCAAATCAAATCTTTAATGCAAACCAAATCATTTTTCTGAGATTGCCTGCAGCAGTATTTTGAAGATTAATCTTTAATTCCTGAAGGGTGGAATCCTAATATGCAGAGTTGAGATGTTTAAGATGTTTGAAGGAGCCAGCAGGTTATATAAACAGCTTTCTTCTGCGATAGAGGCTCCAGCAATTGCACCATAGGAGACCTGCCCTATAAAGCTGCCCATTGAGACATCTCTGACTCCGACTGATCTCAGCTTCCAAGATGGCGCCCAAGCCAGGCGACTATTTGCATGCCAGATACAGAAACACATATTACAATCGCTCAACACTTAAATCTCTATTCCTTCAGCAACACTTCTTACTTTAACTATGATCTTCTTAAACTCCTATCAGATCTGTCCTTACTGTGACCTCTTTGATGTCCCTCGGACTATCCTTGATCGGACTTTGCCGGCTTTACCTTGCACTAAATGTTATTTCTTTATCATGTATCTATACACTGTAAATGGATTGATTGTCACCATGTAGTGTCTTTCTGCTGACTGGTTTGCACGCAACAAAAGGCTTTTCACAGTAACACGGTACACATGACAATAAACTAAACGGAAACTGATAAGTTCACCTTTGTGAGTTTATCTAGATTTCAGTTAAAAGCATCCAATATATTCATGTTAATTCATCACCATGAAACCTAATTCACTGATTGTGGATGATCAGCCATGATCACAGTGAATGGCGGTGCTGGCTCGAAGGGCCAAATGGCCTACTCCTGCACCTATTGTCTATTCTCCCCTTCCAACTTCCCCATTGGATTTAGCAGTGACTTCAGTTGTGTTGGGGGCTACACTGTTCTTGGTTCACGCCAGGAAGCACGTGTTCTCAGAGGGTGATGAAGCCCCCCGAACCAAAAATGTTGTTGAGGATAAGTCAAAAAACACTTTCATAACCTACACTGGCTGATATTTACATGGTTGCACAAGACGGGACTGAAGCAGGTAAATGGATATGAGCTGCAGAAGCTGCTATCCTGTTTTTGTTAATGTGTGCTTATGCATGTGTCTGAATGTGTATATCTGTGTGTGTGCGTCTGCTTGTGTGGTGTCTTTGTGACTGAATATACTGTGTTTGTGGTTGTGTGTGTGTTTGCATCTGCGTGTATTTGTCTTTGTCCCTGAATGTATGTGTGTGTGTTCGTACATGCATGTGCGTGTGTGTTTGTGTGTGCGTGTGTTTGCATCTATTTGTATGGTGTCTTTCTGCCTGAATGTATGCCTGTGTGTGTATGTGCATGTGTGTGTGTGTGCGCCTGCATGCATATGTGTGTGTGCGTTGTGTACAGTGTCCTCCATTATGGGACAAAGACTCATCATTTATTTATTTGCCTCTGTACTCCACAATTTGAGATTTGGAATAGACAAAAATCACATGTGGTTAAAGTGCACGTTGTCAGATTTTAATAATGGACATTTCTATACATTTTGGTTTCACCATGTAGAAATTACAGCAGTGTTTATACATAGTCCCCCCCATTTCAGGGCACCATAATGTTTGGGACACAGCAATGTCATGTAAATGAAAGTAGTCATGTTTAGTATTTTGTTGCATATCCTTTGCATGCAATAACTGCTTGAAGTCTGCGATTCATGGACATCACTAGTTGCTGGGTGTCTTCTCTGGTGATGCTCTGCCAGGCCTGTATTGCAGCCATCTTTAGCTTATGCTTGTTTTGGGGGCTAGTCCCCTTCAGTTTGCTCTTCAGCATATAAAAAGCAGATTGGTTCAGATCGGGTGATTGACTTGGCCACTCAAAAAATGACAATTTTTTAGCTTTGAAAAACTCCTTTGTTGCTTTAGCAGTATGTTTGGGATCATTGTCTTGCTGTAAAATGAACCACCGGCCAATGAGTTTTGCGGCATTTGTTTGAACTGGAGCAGATAAGATGTGTCTATACACTTCAGAATTCATTATGCTACTACCATCAGCAGTTGTATCATCAATGAAGATAAGTCAGTCAGTACTTTCAGCAGCCATACATGCCCAGGCCATAACACCCCCCACCACCGTGTTTCACGGATGAGGTGGTATGCTTTGGATCTTGGGCAGTTCCTTCTCCCCTCCATACAATAGACAATAGACAATGAACAATAGGTGCAGGAGTAGGCCATTCGGCCCTTTGAGCCAGCACCGCCATTCAATGTAATCATGGCTGCTCATCCCCAATCAGCACCCCGTTCCTGCCTTCTCCCTATATTCCCAGACTCCGCTATCTCTAAGAGCCCTATCGAGCTCTCTCTTGAAAGTATCCAGAGAACCGGCCTCCACTGCCCTGCCTTTCTGATCTGTTGGACGGGTGTTTGGGGGTTTTCCTTTATTATAGAAATAATTCTTCTGTCATCAGCTGTGGAGGTCTTCCTTGGCCTGCCAGTCCCTTTGTGATTAGTAAGCTCACCAGTGCTCTCTTTCTTCTTAATGATGTCCCAAACGGTTGATTTTGGTAAGCCTAAGGTTTGGCTGGTGTCTTGAACAGTTTTATTCTTGCTTTTTGAGTCTCATAATGGCTTCTTTGACTTTCATTGGCACAACTTTGGTCCTCATGTTGATAAACAGCAATAAAAGTTTTCAAAGGCGATGGAAAGGCTGGAGGAAAGACTAGGTGCTGAGAGCTCTCTTATACCTGCATTAAGGAGGTAATTAAACACATCTGAGCAATTACAAACGCCTGTGAAGCCATGTGTCCCAAACATTTGCCCTGAAATTAGGGGACTATGTATAAACACAGCTGTAATTTTTACATGGTGAAACCAAACTGTATAAAAATACCCTTTAAAAAAATCTGACAATGTGTAATTTGTAAATTTTTATTACAAATCTCAAATTGTGGAGTGCAGTGGGAAATAAATAAATGACGGGTCTTTGTCCCAAACATTACGGAGGGCACTGTATAATATATTGCTTTGTTGCCATCTTGATATCTTGATGAGATTTGACCAACTTGCTCTTGTGCCAGGAAAATTAGCCTAATCTGATTTGCGTGGATTAGACAGGCTTGTGAAAGGGCTCCACAAGTGCCCAGCGGCAAACTGGAGGATCCCTGCTGGCCTTTGATGAGAACTCTGACTCTGACTGCTAAAAGAAGTTGAAAATGCTGTAGGGAGGAAAACAAGCTTCATTTACTTATAAAGGGACCTGTCATTACTACAAAAGGATGGAAGTCAAAGAAGAATGATAGAGACAGAGGAGAAAGAGAGCAAAGCACCACCAATTTATGTCATGACACAGGACCTTAAAACAGTGGGCGCTGAGCCAATAGGGTTTTTACTAAATTGCTTCCAAGAATTATATTTTCTTTTAGGGATTTTGAAATCACTGGAAAAAAGGTCAGATTCATTAAATGCCACCATGAGGTTTTTGCTACTTGCCGAGGTTTAACACTTAAAAAGATTCTAGTCCTCAATAATATGTGTTGCAGCACAGCTTAATAATTGATGGATTGCATTAGAATTACTTTTACCTAAACATGCCTGAGAAAGCGAGTAACTGAGACAGAATGTGTGCTTCAGTATTTCAGCATCCACAGCTGTTTATTTTTAGAGATTAAATTAAAAAAAACTCAAGTTCAGGCACTCAAGTGATAGATCTATGGAGTCAGATCCATGGTGTACCCAATCATGCACCCACAATGGTGGGGTCCATAAACATGAGGTACTTTTTACCTCCTGTGCACACACTGACCTTTCTGTCCTCAGCTTCCTCCATGAGCAGAGATAGGCCGCATGCAAACTGCAGGAACGACACCTTATATTCCACTTGGGGAGCTTACAACCTAACTGCATGAACATTGAATTCTCCACTTTTAGGTAACCACTAGCAACCTGCCCACCCCCTTTCCCCCTCCCCTTTCTCCCCCACTCTTTACCTCCCCTCCCCTGTGCCTCAGCGAGAGTCACCCCAATTTCTCCCCTCCCCCTCCATTCCTTCCTCTGGCTTCACAATTCGCAACTCCTCAATCCTTTTGTCTATTTTTTCTCTGGCCTTTGACAAACCATCTGCTTATCAAAAATTCCCCTCGCCTGTTTAGCTTAGTTTAGTTTAGTTTAGAGATACGGCACAGAAGCAGGCCCTTCAGCCCCCCCTAGTCCACGCAGACCAACGATCCCCGCACACTAACGTACCCGAAAGGGACAATTTACATTTATACCAAGCAATCAGCCTACAAACTTGCACGTCTTTGGAGTGTGGGAGGAAACTGGAGCTTCCAGAGAAAATGCACACAGGTCACAGGGAGAACGTACAAACTCCGTACAGACAAGCACCTGTAGTCAGGATCAAACATGGGTCTCTGGCGTTGTGGCAGCAACTCTACCGCTGCGCCACATTGCCACCAGTGTTCACCTATTACCTGCCACGTTTTGTCCTGCCCGTCCTCTCTTCCACCTTTCTTTCCCCCGCCCCTCACCTATAATCAGTCTTAAGAAGAGTCACTTATGCCGGTTCTCTGTCGATGTTGACTGACCCGCTGATTCCAGCGCTTTGTGGCTTTTTTTTGTAAACCAGCATCTGCAGCTTCTCGTTTCTTCACCAGATTGTTGCCTGGTTTGGAGGCCTTTAGTGTGCGGGAGACATTGGATAGGCAGCGTTTGTTTTCCCTCAACATGAGGGGCATGAGGAATGATCTGATAGAGATATATTATGAGGAATAGATACGGTAGATACTCAGGAATGTTTTATTCTTTGTAAAAGAATAAAAAAACAAAAGAGAATAGGTTTAAGTTGAGGAGTGGTTGGTATTGTGGATATGACACTAACATGGGTGGTATGGTAGATTGCCAATAATTGCAGCAGGATCTTGATTGGTTGGGCAATGAAGGTGATATCTGGAACTGAGCTGCCAGAGGAGTTGGTGGAGTCAGAAATAATAGCTGTGTTTAAGAGACATTTAGACAGGCGCTTAAATAAGCAAGGCATAGTAGCATTTGGACCCAGTGCAGGCAAATTAGGTTAGTGTAGATGGACATGGTGAGCCAACTCTATAATTCCATTACTTATGAGCAGTTGTTGGTGGGTGTGTGGGGAGCGCAGAATGAAAGCAGCCAAGATACTGTCTGGGACAGATGTGGAATTTTGCTCTGAGGTTTTGCAACAACACCATCCTACCACAACTGGAGAGCAGTCATGCACTACTATCTACCTCATTGGAGATCCTCGGACTATATTTGATCGGACTTCACTGACTTTATATTGCACTAAACGTTATTCATGATATTCCCTTATCATTTATCTGTACACTGTAAATGGCTCGATTGTAATCATGTATTATCTCTCCGCTGACTGGTTAAGGGGCTGTCCCATTGTACGAGCTAATTCAAGAGTTCTCCCGAATTTAAAAGAAAATCAAACTTGTGGTAAGCATGTAGAATGTACGTAGCGGGTACGTCGGAGCTCGGGACGTCCCTTAGCAGCTCGTAACGCAAACTGCAGGTACTCGGGAAATACTCGTGAAGACTCGTGAAGATTTTCAACATGTTGAAAAATGTCCACGAGAGCCCCGAGTACCTACGAGCGGCCATTACCGTAATTCTCTGAGTTCGAATCAGGGGAAACTCAGGAGAACTCTTGAATTAGCTTGTACAGTGGGACAGCCCCTTTAGCAGGCAACAAAGGCTTTTCACTGTACCTCGGTACACGTGACAATAAATAAACTAAAATAAAGTAAAGGTTTTTGCAGGCTTGCTGGGGGGTGTGTCAGGAAAGAACTATTGATCAGAATATATTCCCTGTAGATTGAACAGTTTGTATTTAGTTCTGCAGCTTAGTTTGACTCCAGGGAGAAGTTTGTGACGTGCGACAGGAAGGGCTGAGAACAGTGTAGTGGTAATAATGCAGCCTTGTTTGACATCAGTTTTCACTCAGGCTGGTTCTGTTGTAGATTGGTAATGCACTAAGTTTGCAGAACCAGCCACTCACTACAGCAGAATCATCAAATATTCCGGGCAGTTTGGCTCAGCAAATTTGGGAACTTTCCTCTAATGCAGTTGCATAAGTCTATGTAACAGTCCCTGCAGGAGAGAGAAAAGTGTCCATTTTTGATACAGAATTGGGTGAGGACAGGATTGCATTCAGTTTAGACCTTCTGCAATCACTGTGTTTATTAAATCCTGTCCTGTAGTGATTTCAATCTCTCCACCTTTAGTAGCTTTCACCTGTCTAAACCACAAGCTTGAATTCTTGCTGTAATCACTTTTGTCGTCCCACAATTTGACAACCTGTTGGAAATTGGGTATTTCCATTTGCAAATGTTAAAATGTTAAAACGTCAACCCTTCTGGTGTTATAACACTTCCAAAATACAATTTTGGCTGTAAGGCGCATGAGGATGTTCTCAAAGATGAGGGACAGGAGTTGTAAAGATGTAGGATAGACACAAAATGCTGGAGTAACTCAGCGGGACAGGCAGCATCTCTGGAGAGAAGGAATGGGTGACTGTTTGGGTCGAGACCCTTCTTCAAAGAAGTAAGTCTTTCTTTACAACACTCATGAATCTGCGACCTAGAATCAGGAAAAAGCATTGCCCAACTAATCAGACAGACCATTGCTAGCCTTGAACATATTTCCACATTCGCTATATCCTCTCCATCTATCCATCAATCTATTAGTCTCAGTCCGGAGAGTACCTAGCAACTAACCATCCACAGAGCTCGGGTAGAGAAGTTGATTTACAACACTATGTAACTAAATTTCTGTTCACTATTTCTAAAAGGCTGACCTTATATCACACGTTCCTAGACTCTCGAACCTGAAGAAACAGCTTCACAATACCCACTGTTGTCAGTTTCATGTTGGTTCAATGATCACCTATCACAATATCAAATCTGCTCTTTTGAACCTGATTTTGCACACTGCAATATTTCTTTGGAGATTACTATTGTCTGATTTGTCTCTATGTTGAATGCCCTGCGACGTTGGACTGTGTTGAAAATCCATTAAGTACAGGTTGCCTCCCGAAGCTGAATAGCCTTTTTGGTGATGGTAGACCTTTGTTAGGTGGTATCTGAATTCCATTGATACCGGACTGGGAGATAGATGAGAGGGTGTGAAGAAAGGTTTCAGAAACAAGTCCTCAATAAAACATACTTTATTTTGGATTTGAAATCAACTGTTACTATTATAAAAACCTGGACTGCTGTAACAAATTAATGTTTACTGGCTTTCTATTTCATTTAGCACAACCCAGCACAGAGGTGAGGCTTACAAATAAATAATCATTTATTTCACAGTTTAAGCAAGTGTTTTCAAATTTTGTTTTTGCACTTAGAATAGCAAACCAGCAAGTTAATCAGACACATAAATCATGTCATATGCTTGCATTAATTTCAGCATTAATTAATGAAATAATAATTGCACCTTTTTTCAATAAATATTTTAGCTAAATGCTGGGAGCAGTAAATCACAGGATATTGCCTTTTAGCTACACAACACGGCAGCTAATATTTCTCCCAAAGCTCTCGAGTATGAAATAGGTTGGGTATATGCTGCCCTTTCAATTATATTTAAAATAACATTATTATATTATATCATGTTATAAAAAGTTGCAGTTCGTTTTCTAATCGCCACCTTCACAGAGCTGACTGGGCCTATTGTGCAATGGGATAAAACATCCTTATCTTGAGGCAACAATAGATTGGATGGTAATCCTTTGACTTTTGTCCATGGGATTTCTCAACAAAAAAAAATGGGTTAATTATCGCCTACTGTAGCTCTTTGACTAACAAAAGACACAGGTCTCCTTTCTTCCTTTTTGACTTACTGTAGGGCCTTTGAAATACGATAGTTTAATCGGCAACACCTTCTGTATGACGATTTATGCATGGAAGGTCCTTCAATAGGTTTCTCATGTTGCTGGGAACCTTGCAGCAATGAGGAGAGATGACCTTTAGACTGGGTATGTGATCCGGGCTTTTCTTATGAAAACCCAGTACACGCTGATTTGCCTTGGACCTCCCCACTCCACTCCCTTGGCTTTGTAGCGAATCTGTTTGTCTGCTAATTGTTTGAACTGCTCAAAGCTGCAAACTTTCACCCCTTGCCTCGGTAAATTATAGACAGACGCAAAAAAGCCGGAGTAACTCAGCGGACCAGGCAGCATCTGTGGAGGAAATGGAATACGTGACCCGTTCCCGTTTGAGACCCTTCTTCAGACTTAAATGCGTTAAATTGTTTTTGATATAAGCGTGCAACAGGAGCTTGTGGGGAATATTTCCATTTAAAGCCCTGTCCCACGGTACGAGTTCATTCCAAGAGCTCTCCCGAGTTTGCCCTGATTCGAACTCGGAGATATACGGTAATGGCCACTCGTCGGTACTTGAGGCTCTCGTGGACATTTTGAAAAATCTTCACGCGTCTTTCCGTGCTTACCTGGCGTTAGCGTGTATTCCCGGGTACCTGCTGTTAGCGCTAAGAGACTTCCCCGAGCTCCGACGTACCCGCTACGTTCATTCTCCGTGCTTACCACGAGTTTGATTTTTTTTAAACTCGGGAGAGCTCTTGGAATGAACTCGTATCGTGGGACAGGGTTAATATGCTGTTTCACGCAGCAGATGGATTTTCTTTGAGTATAGGAAACAAAAACACAAGATAAACACAAAAAGCTGGAGTAACTCAACGGGACAGGCAGCATCTCTGGAGTGAGGGAATGGGTGATATTTCGGGTCGAGACCCTTCTTCAGACTTCCCTTCTCTCCAGAGATGCTTCCTGTCCCGCTGAGTTACTCCTGCTTTTGGTGTCTATCTGTGGTTTAAACCAGCACCTGCAGTTCCTTCCTTACACAAAGCAAAACACAACTCGGTATAGACTTGAGCGGAAATGCAATGGGGAAGGGGGTGGGGAAATATTGCTGGCTTGACATTTTCCTACGTTTGTCTGGGGTGATAACCATCAAGTGGTCTGAATCCCCGTGCGTGGTGAAGAATGTCAGCTGTCATTCAACGTGACAGAGAATACCTGTGCTGCCAGAGTCTGATGGCAGATCAAGACGAGAATAAAAGCTGCTTGGATTGTTTGTTCCATTTCTTCTCTGTCTTACTTCCCACAGTCGGCCGCTTGAATAGACTGAAGGTATCAGATACAAAGACTCCACCCCCCGACGCTCTCCACCCACGACCCCTGTTCCTCTCTACAAATCTTAGTCCTTTTAAAAAAAATAAAAAAAAATGAAGCTCCTGTTCTTTCCTCCCTCAGGGACACTAAAAATAAAAACAAAACAGAAAAGCAGAACAATAAACAAAGCCGCCTAGTTTTCTACAAGTCATTTCTCATGCCCAGGGTTCCTGATATCACGGTTCCTTAACATTGCTAGCTGTCAAACCTGTTTGCATTTTTCATCATTCTGTGGCATTTTCTGTTGCTGTGGAGCATGTGGCTTTGTTGTGTATACCTCTGCCATATAATTATGACAGGGAGCAGCCTTTCACTTGCTGGATATCAATCACTCAAGGGGTAACCCAATTCTGGCAGATCAAGCAAACGAGATTAAGGTGTAAAACCACTAAAGGCACAGAGAAGCACTCAAGGCGTCCTTTGAGAAGCAATCCTGCAAAGTGTTGCTCTTTAGATGTGGCTGGGTAGATCGGCTTGGGACGTGAGTCAGTTCTGAACACCCACGGCAATTTTTCTTTTAGGGAAAGGAAAAGGTCCTCTTCCCTCCCCTCTCCGCACAACATCACCCAGGGCTTGCCTTTCTGTGTTTGAACTGGTTTTGATTTGAGTAACATTTTAGAATAATACCGGTGGGCAAAATAATTTAACACTTATACTCACAGCACTACAAGAGCGGAGTTATTTGTTTAAGACAAGCGATTGCCATTTTATTGTGAAGCTTCCCATCTGAAGCCTGACAGAGGTATCACGGTCTGCTGTTAACCCTCTGATAGCTAAACCAGTCACAGATTGTGACAGGGTTTGCTTTCAAATCATCTAGATTTTTCACTTAACCATCAAAATGAGTGTGCGGAATGATGAATAACCCACGCGACTGTTGTCAGGAGGGTACCAGCAACACATTTGGGGGGAAATGTGAGAGCAGCTTCACATTAATAGTGCTTGATGTCAGTGAGGATTAGTGGAAACTCACCCATCATCAGAAGGCTGAAGTTGGGCATAAAATGCAGGAGTAACTCAATGGGACAGGCAGCATCTCTGGTGAGTAGGAATGGGTGGCGTTTCAGGTTGAGACCCTTTGGGTTGGAACAGAGCTTTGGAAAATGAGCTATTTACATGGTTTGAACTGAAACTCAATTCAGCGACCCAGGGTGAAATTTTTCTGCCAATAACATTTACTGGAAATTTCAAAAGTATAGTTTGAGAGAAGACAAATCCGACAGTGCCATTCGGCTTAGAGCAGCTATTGAGCCACCTGGCCATTGGAACATAGTGCTGCCGTAAACACAGTATTGCTGGAAAGAGCAGAGCAGAGCAGATTTAGGCACCGTGGACTCTCACAGTGGCAAGGCGACAAGTGCTCAACAAATTGTTCTAGGTGACGTTTCGGGTCACCCATTCCTTCTCTCCAGAGATGGTGCCTGTCCTGCTGACTTACTCCTGCCTTTTGTGTCGATCTTCATTTTAAACCAGATTCTGCAGTTCCTTCTTACACAATTTGTTATAGGTGTTGATTTAGGGATAAACCTTGGCTTGCACTTTACATCTGATAACCAGATGTTCCCTCAGTTTAACGCTTCATCTGGGTAGCAGCATTCCCTCTGGCACCAGATTAACAATGCATGCCCATCTTTGTACTAAATTTGCTGTTTGGGGCTTGATCCCATTCTAGAGTCAAGGGAGAGAATCAAGATGGTTTAATTGTCATATGTAACAAAACAAAACTATGCAACTCTTATTTGCAGCAGCATAACTGGCCTGTCAACACAGCACTCAAAAAATAACATATTAACCATACAAAGAAAGTCCAATAAATACAAGGGGCGCAGCAGTAGAGCTACTGCCTTAAACCCCTGTCCCACGGTACGAGTTCATTCCAAGAGTTCTCCCGAGTTTGCCCTGATTCGAACTCGGAGATTTACGGTAATGGCCACTCGTCGGTACTCGGGGCTCTCGTGGACATTTTTCATCATGTTGAAAAATCTTCACGAGTCGTCCCGTGCTTACCTGCCGTTAGCGAGTCTTCCCGAGTACCTGCCGTTAGCGCTAAGAGACGTCCCCGAGCTCCGATGTACCCGCTATGTTCATTCTCCGTGCTAACCACGAGGTTGATTTTTTTTAAACTCGGGAGAGCTCTTGGAATGAACTCGCACCGTGGGACAGGGTTTTTACAGCGCCAGGGACCCAGGTTCTATCCTGACTACGGGTGCTGTCTATACGGAGTTTGTACGTTCTCCCCGTGACCTGCATGGGTATTCTCTGAGATCTTCGGTTTCCTCCCACACTCCAAAGATGTACAGGTTTGTAGGTTAATTGGCTTGGTATAAAAATTGTCCCTAGTGTGTGTGTGTAGGGTAGTGTTATTGTGCGGGGATCGCTGGTCAGTGCGGACTCGGTGGGCCGAAGGGCCTGTTTCCACACTGTATCTCTAAACTAAACTAAACAAAACTAAACAAAACAATGTACTCTACCTTCTGATTCAGTGGCAGGGGGATTGCCCACCGAGCTACTGTGGTATCTTTTACAGTTTTTCTTGAGGGTTTGGGATTATCTGTTGGAATTGAGTGAAGTCTATGGTGGGATTTGCTTGTACACCATGGGCTTGATCCACCAAATGCCCATTTCTTGTTTCACATTTTCCATTGTCTGAGAATTAATTACCTCATTTTAGAATTAATTGGATAGAAGTCTAAAAGCTATAAACCAGTCACCTTAAATTTATGATTAGCTTTGTGTCACCTCATTTTAAGTCAAATAATTGGGCTGCTGTGTACGCAGTGTGTGATGACGCCTCTTGGTGAAGATATACAGTAAGGAGGAAGGGCAAATAGGCACAAAATGCTGGAGTAACTCAGCGGGACAGGCAGCATCTCTGGAGAGATGGGAATGGGTGACTGTTTGGGTCGAGATCTTTCTTCAGACTGAGTCAGGGGAGAGGGAGTCTAGAGATGTGGAAGGGTTAGGTGTGAAAGTGACAGATCAAAGCAGAGGATGTTAAGGAAATGTAAAATGGTTCATTGTTGGCTGAGGGAAAGTTGACAACGAGGTAAACAAACAGTGAAATTAATCAGGATGACTGAAACTAGTCGGAGAACTTGGGTGGGGGAGGGACGGAGAGAGAAGGAAAACAAGGGCTACTTGAACTTAGGGAAGTCAATATTCATACTGCTGGGTTGTAAGCTGCCCAAGCAAAATATGAGTCCGCGAGTCAGCTTTCGTATGAATGTTAACAACAAGCAGTCATATCTCAACTCTAGAACCATTTCCATGTTGTCAGTCCCGTTGAATGGTTTTAGATTCTGGATCAGACAGGAACTTCAACTCATCACGGGCTAGGGCATTGCTGCAGCAGCCAAAAGACACAGTGTGGGACATAAAGCAAGAAAAAGCTGCAAAGCAACATTATGAAGGTCTCAAATTAAAGGAGAATCAGGAGGGGAAAGTGGAGAGAGGTTCTGAGATCTGTGGTGTGATGAAAACAATGTTAAGCAGGGTGTAATATCTCTGTGTCACCCTCTCCTCTCACTCTCAGTCTGAAGAAGGGTCTTGACCCGAAACGTCACACATTCCTTCTCTCCAGAAATGCTGCTGTCCCCGCGGAGTTACCTATTGCGGGAGTGCAGCATAGGTTTACAAAGATAATTCCGGGGATGGCGGGACTGTCATATGCTGAGAGAATGGAGCAGCTGGGCTTGTACACTCTGAAGTTTAGAAGGATGAGAGGATATCTCATTGAAACATATAAGATTGTTAAGGCAGGATCGCTAGAGGCAGGAAACATGTTCTCGATGTTGGGGGAGTCCAGAACCAGGGGCCACAGTTTAAGAATAAGGAGTGAGCCATTTAGAACGGAGACGAGGAACCATTTTTTCTCACAGAGAGTGGTGAGTCTGTGGAATTCTCTGCCTCAGAGGGTGGTGGAGGCAGGTTCTCTGGATGCTTTCAAGAGAGGGCTAGATAGGGCTCTTAAAAATAGCGAAGTCATGGGATATCGGGAGAAGGCTGGAACGGGGTACTGATTGGGGATGATCAGTCATGATCACATTGAATGGCGGTGCTGGCTCGAAGGGCCGAATGGCCTACTCCTGCACCTATTGTCTATTGTCTATTGTCTATTGTCTATAAACCGACGAGCCTCAAAAACCCGCTGGAGTAACTCAGCGGGTCAGGCAGTATCTCATTGTTACTTTTTTGCATATCTTTCCTACATTTGTTCTCTATTTCGCTACATCACCGTCTATATCTCTTGTTTCCCTTTCCCCTGACTCTCAGTCTAAAGAATGGTCTCGACCTGAAACATCACCTAGTCCTTCTGTCCAGAGGTGCTGCCTGTTCCGCTGAGTTACTCTAGCTTTTTTGTGCCTTTCTACCTCATCGAACATGATGGGTTTAGTCTAGGCTGATTAGTTCTCACTGATTGTAAGAATTACATGCCATTGCCTTATCCACCAAGCAAGCCACTAAACCCAATATAAAATCAGTTCCTGCGTTATTACAGTTATAGGTCTGGAATCTTCATTGCTGGGTGTTCCATGAGTTCAACTATATTACAAGCACGACATCAACTAACAGTACATTATCAGTTTTTTTTTTATCTTCGAGGGAAAACTTCTTCCAGCATTGAATTTTTTGAACATTTGTTAGTAAATGGACAGAGGTGGACTTACTGCTCTCACCCTACTTTGGCATTGAACATTTTCATAGTCGCTCAACACCCCAGACCTCAAGAACTGAGGTGGTGAGAAGTTGTGAGGACACTGTAAAATTCAGAAGACTATTTAGGAAGGTCAGCGGTGGAACTTTTTGTCAGCGTTACAGGCAGGTCCATTAATCACCAGGTTGCCTGAAACCTCTGTGCCTGAGGTCTAGGATATCGTACTTTCCCAGAGTCACTGTATGCTGGGGAAGGTTCAATGAAAACGAAAGGAATCTGATGTTTAAAAGATGTGTGGTAGACAAATATGCTGGAGAAACTCAGCGGGCGAGGCAGCATCTTTGGAGCGAAGGAAATAGGCAACGTTTCGGGTTGAGACCCTTCTTTGGACTGTGTCCAGAAGATGTGTGATCATCTCAGTCACGGTGGAACCTCTGTTAAGGAGTACAAAAAGAATTAGAAAGATATCTGATTATCAAATCCTATATTCTATGACCAATTTTATCACAATTAAAGCCCTTGGGTCATCTGACTTAACTGTTTCTGTTTTAATTTTAAACCTATGGGGCGACGTGTTAACCAAAGCCCGTCGTCCTCAGTTGCGTTTTGGAAACATATGTTGTTTAAAGCAAGAAAAAAGCTTCACCACTTCCTAGGTGGGGTGGAGGAGATGGCGTAAGATTCTATGGACAAACAAAGCAATGGTCAAAGGTCTAATGACTTATGCACCTCCCTACTGTCCACTGTGAGGTCTGCCACATGTTACCATCTGGCCCCCTGACCCTGTGTCAGCCAACATATAAAAGATGGTTCCTGTCTGCTTTACACTAAATTACACCATTCTCTCTCTGAAGGGACTCCACAGACTGTCGTGAACGAGGTCAGTAAATTATCATCTGTCTTTCTTAACAAGAAAATTGAAGAACATTCGGAGGAGGTTATGGTTCTCAAGTATCCATTGAGGTGTCTCCCGAACATCCCACAAGTAAATCAGAAAGGAGCAACCTTTATCATTTTCTGTTATGTTGAATGATGTCAGTAGACAATAGACAATAGGTGCAGGAGTAGGCCATTTGGCCCTTCGAGCCAGCACCACCATTCAATGTGATCATGGCTGATCATCCCCAATCAGTACCCTGTTCCTGCCTTCTCTCCATAGAAACATAAAAAATAGGTGCAGGAGTAGGCCATTCGGCCCTTCGTGCCTACACCGCCATTCAATATGATCATGGCTGATCATCCAACTCAGTATCCTGTACCTGTCTTCTCTCCATGCCCCCTGATCCCTTTAGCCACAAGGGCCACATCTAACTCCCTCTTAAATATAGCCAATGAACTGGCCTCAACTACCTTCTGTGGCAGAGAATTCCAGAGATTCACCACTCTCCCTGTGAAAAATGTTTTCCTCATCTCGGTCCTAAAAGATGTCCCCCTTATCCTTAAACTGTGACCCCTTGTTCTGGACTTCCCCAACATCGGGAACAATCTTCCTGCATCTAGCCTGTCCAACCGCTTAAGAATTTTGTAAGTTTCTATAAGATCCCCCCTTAATCTTCTAAATTCTAGCGAGTACAAACCGAGTCTTTCTTCATATCCCCTGATGCTATTTTTAAGAGCCCTATCTAGCTCTCTCTTGAACGCATCCAGAGAACCGGCCTCCACCGCCCTCTGAGGCAGAGAATTCCACAGACTCACCACTTTCTGTATGAAAAAGTGTTTCCTCGTCTCCGTTCTAAATGGCTTACTCCTTATTCTTAAACTGTGGCCCCTGGTTCTGGTCTCCCCCAACATCGGGAACATGTTTCCTGCCTCTAGCGTGTCCAAGCCCTTAACAATCTTTCACGTTTCAATGAGATCCCCTATCATCCGTCCCCACCTCCCCCAATGCCATGAGCCAATGTTCGGGTGCTGTGACACAGGCAGCCTCAAGTACCATTCTTTGGCATGATGACCAACATTTCTAGTTGCTTGGCCATCAATCCCATCCACTAGTTGTGCAAATTCACAGTACTCACCCAGACCATGCTTAGACTTGCTCCCTGCAATGTTCCTTCTTCCCAGCCTTCCATCCTGGCTACAGTCAAAAACAGTCCTCTGTACACAATAATCATCTGCCGTTCTGCACCGGTTGTAAAGCCGTAATAAGCCACCAAGATCGGGGAGAATGAGACCACATAGTTGGGAGAATTCATTCCTCACAGAAGGGCGAAGAACTGCTACAAAAACAGCACCTATGGATTAAGACGGCATTCGAAAGTTGTTCAGTGGTGCTACTAAACCCAGAGAAACAAGAGCTAAACTTTTAATGGACAATATTTGTCGTAAAGAAATGTTTTTGACAAGTCCCTGGATAAACACATTTAACGGTGTACTGAATTGCTGATATATCAGTTTCAATGACCTCATTAGTGTCAGTTAATTAAAACTTTCAGCACTTGACTTTGATGCTGTTGCAGCCCAAAAAATAGAATTCTGATTGGACCGACACAAAGCTGATTGTACTAATGAATAGCAACGATTTCTAATGGAACCGAATTATACCTGCTTCTTGCAACTCAGATAAAATATTATTAAATACACAGCAACTTTGCATAAAACAAATTAATCAGCTGCCCGTGCTTTTCGCTTCATAATAATCTCTAGTGCTTATTGATCATGTTTTTAACGCAATTTTGAAAGCGCATGCATCAGGTTCTCGCTAATTAAAGCCACAACTTCAGAAAATGCCATAATAACGGTTAATTAGGAGGATGCTATTTTCAACATAATTTGCTAATTAGTCACTGAGCTAGTACTGTGAATCTCCCTAATTACAGCAAGGACTGAGCGATCGGCACTTGTGACTGGAGTGCAAATGACACCATTATGGGGTCCTGCATTGCGATTCCTCGGCAAACAGTTAATTGTCCCCGCTTTCTCTTTTGATATAGCAACAGAAAAATAATAATCTTGAACTCATGTCAAAAAATAGTTGTAACCGAGATGATGGAATTCTTTTCTTTTCATTCGTTTTGGGTTTTTGTTTTTTGGCAGGGGAATGGGAAAAGGGGGGGACATGAGCTCCGTTTTGTGTTTTAAAAAAACCCCCTTCTTTCAGGGTCCCTGGCTTCATAATGGATCATGTGTATTCCCAGAAACCAGAAGGCAGTCCAAACGTATGAAGATAGACACAAAATGCTGGTGTAACTCAGCGGGACAGGCAGCATCTCTGGATAGAAGGAATGGGTGATGCTTCGGGTCGAGACCCTTCTTCAGACTGAGAGTCAGAGGAGAGGAGGACACAGAGATAAGGAAGGGTAAGGTGTGAAAGCAATCATCAAAGGGGACGAAGCTCAAGGAAAATGTAGAGTAGATCATTGTTAACTGGGGAAGGTGACAATGAAGCATACAAAGATAAAACTTAATCAATGGGACAGTCAGATTGGTTGGAGAACTAGGATAGGGGATGGATGGAGAGAGAGGGATAGCAAGGCTTGCTTGAAGTTAGAGAAGTTGATTTTCATGCCGCTGGGGTGTAAGCTGCCCAAGCGAAATAAGAGGTGCTGTTCCTCCAATATGCGTTGGGCCTCGTTCTGACAGTGGAGGAGGCCCAGGACAGAAAGGTCAGTGTGGAAATGGGAGGGGGAGTTAAAGTGTTTAGCAAACAGGAGATCACATAAGTTTGGGCAGAAGTAGGGTCTCAACCCGAAACGTCACCCGTTTCTTCTATCCAGAGATGTCCCTCTGAGTTAGTCCAGCATTTTGTGTCTATCTTCAAGTATCGAGTTTTTGGATGGACAAACAGCTGGTGCCCACAGATGGTCCTTTTTACAGCAGGACGATGGCCTTATCATTAGGATTTGGTGCGGTGCAAGCTGACAAAACTGTGCCTTCACCCTGCCCTAACACCACTTTCCTGCCAAAATGTGTACCAACAAATAGGTACAATAACTCTGGATAGGCTCATATTTGCTTTACTGTTCTCACGCTTATTAGCCCCAGGGTGCCCACTATTGTGGCCGACTGACTGTCCCGCTGAGTTACTCCAGCATTCTGTGTCTTATCTACAGGCTGCGATTCAGGTTGAACTCAGGACCTTCCTGGTCTACATAACTCATTGATGGCACTGGTAGAGTCAGAGAAGGGAGAGCAGGAAAGGAATGCATATTTAATCCAATAATAAATGAGCCTTAGTCCAGTGTTAGAGTCACTTAAAGAAAATCTTATTACAAATGTTCCTGTTTAAATGGCATGAATGATAGTAAATCACATGGGGAGATGCACAGACTGCTCTCATTGCTATGCTGTGAGGGATTGTAATTAATAGAACCTTCCTCAACTTCTGTGCAACTGTCTTTCAGCTATTGTGACTGACAGTGTTATGACTCAATCAATGTGACTTTGATGTAATTATAGCCGAGTAAAATCCAGCAAAAATTATATTTTGCATTAGAATCACATTTTGTCATCCAGATTCAGATGTTTCAAGGGCAGTCATATTGAGTCGCCTCTCATTCTGTTCCAGGAACGCTCTATCAGAGCAGGGAAATTTTTAGTTTGTGCCCTGTATTGTCGGTAACCTTATACTCCTCCAAAATGCTTGACCCAGCCCTTCCACCTGCAATCCCTCTCTGCACACTTACACCTCCTAAAGGGCCTGTCCCACTTGGGCGACCTAATCTGCGAGTTCTGGCGAGTTTGCCCTCGACTCATACTCGTAGCATGGTCGACACGAGGTCGTAGGAGGTCTTCGCAACTCTCTTTCATGCTCGAGAGTGGTCTCCGCGAACTCGAGGCCTCAGCTAGGTCGCGCAAATGCCCGCGAGTAAAAAAAGGTCGCCATGGAAAAAAATCCATATATTTTTTTTTACTTGTAGGTTTAGTCATAGTAGGTCGTCATGTTAGTTGTAGGTAATCGAGGATAGTCGAAGGCAGTTGAAGGTAGTCGTAGATAGTCTTCATCATAGTTGAAGGGAGGTTGAAGGAGGTTGAAGGATGTTGTCTTCACTCTCCACTGTTCGGTGTCCAATTTTCCCAAAGTTAGTCGTAGCTAGTCGAAGCTAGTCTTCAGCATAGTCGAAGAAAGTTGAAGGAGGTCTTCAACATGTCATTTTTCAAACTCTTCTAAAACTGCCAATTAGGTCGCCCAAGTGGGACAGCCCCTTTTAGTTCACTTTCCTCCCTTAACAGTAGCTGTGAGCTGTTCAAAGATTTACTAGACTGATGAGCATGTTGTTTTATGGACAGGCTGGGCTTATATTCACTGGTGTTTAGAAGAGTGAGGGGCAGCATTACTGAAACATGTAAGATCCCGGGGTGCCCAAAGTGCTGGAGCAACTCAGCAGATCAGGCAGCATCTCTGGAGAACATGGAAAGGTGACGTCTTGGGTCGAGATCCTTCTTCAGACTGTAAGACCTGCCTGACTTGCTGAGTTACTCCAGCATGTTGTGTCCTTTTGTGTATTAACCAACATCTGCAGTTCTTTGTCCCCACAAGATCCTGGGATTTGGCAGGATAGGTTTGGACGGGACATTTCCTTTCATAGGAAAATATAAAACTAAGAGGTCGCTATTTAAAAATAAGGGTTGTGCATTTAGGCAGTGATGAGATTGAAACATTTCTTCGAGAGGATCACAAATCTTTTGGAAATGTTTTCCTTTGTTTGTGGTGGAAACAGTGTTTAACGGAGATGTTAATAAGTAAAATTATTTTTGTATACATATACAAGTATACTTGTGGAGGTGGGGAAAGTATGTCAGGGTGGAAATTGATGGAATTCACCCAGCCCTGTTAATGGTTCTGATTATGAGGCTTGTGCGAAACATTGCAACATGCAATAGCTCAAAGACAAGGGATTTAGGGATTTGAGGCTTATATCTTGCAAAATTCTCCATTAAATAGGTAGAAAGTCCAAAACAATTTGGAGTGATTCCACGTCAGGTTGTGAGGGTGAACTGCAGAGAGCAGCTGTACATTTACACTGTGTAGATGTTAGCTGAATGGGGAAAAATTCACACGAGTTGAAGTGGCATTAAAACAACACTTTTAAAGCAGGGATCAAGAATAGAATAGAATAGTTTCTTTATTGTCATTGTAACATGGGCCATGTACAACGTAATTTAAAATGTCAGCCAGTCAGTGCAGCATTCAAACATTTCTAAAGCTAACGAAACATCCACGGTAAAATAATAAAGATAAGCAAATAAATAAAAATCACAGACAAAGCACGCATACACACCCAACCCTCCATCCTTCTGTCGATTTCACCGTTACCACATTCTCTTAGTCTGTATCGCCCCTGCGTTCCTTGGCGGCCACATTTAGTGCTTTTATAGCAGTGGGGTAAAAACTGTGCCCCAAACAAAGTGCCCCAAGGGGAAGCAGTTGCTGCATCAGTGTGGGGTACAGTTGGAATTACATGTGGGCTGGAGATGGGGTGGGTGACGTGAGTGGAAGCTGAGCCTGGGGGAGAATCGGCTGCCTGTGACCCCGATGCCCCACACACAGCTGGGGACAGATGGAAGGCTGGTGCAAATCAATAAGTGTCAGCCTCACAGATGGGCAAGCAGGCGGCTTCATATCCTCTCCCCCATCTCCTTGCAAAAGGAAATCGATGAGCCCTCCATGATAGGCAATAAAGGATGATGCAATCTGACCACCACCTCCCCCCCACCCCTCTGCTTCCAACCATGTCTGCAACCAGGGACTGTGGATATTAATGAGGAACACAGTGTGTTAAAGCCATCTCTAATTAATGTAGTACAGCTTGTCTGCAGTGCAATTTGCAGACAAGCAAGGAAAAACCTTGTCTTGGGGTGAGGTTGCAGTTCTGAATCCCGGGGATTCACAGCCACGCTCCAACCTCAACAAGGCATTTTCTGGCACGGCCCAGCGATAATAAAGAAAGGGCAAGTCACCTTGCTGTTGTCTTGATATCCTCTAAATGGACCAATTTAAAACCCAGTCAAGGTCTTGCTGGTCAGCCCCAGAACAGCTGTGAGCATTGAAGGCAAATGAATATTATTTTCAACGCCAGCTAATTATCACCTGGGCCAAATGGTGTCTGATTGGGAGACAGTGAGAGGGGTCATTGTGGAAAGCACAGCTTGCAAACTGGCAAGGTACCGTCTGTTTTCCCCCCCCCCCCCAGAAGAAATGTGGACTATGTGTTTTCCTTAAGGAAAAGGCTTCAAACACAGTCTGCTTCCCACACTATTACCGCAACATATTCTTCCCCCCCTTAAAGCACATCTCTACCCTTCTCATTTATCGCAGCAGGCGCGTCAAAGCCAAAGTGAACCGTTTACAGGCGTTAATTGTATGTTTGATAATATTAACAAAATAAAACGTGAAGAACAAAAATGAATGACTGGGTTCTGTAAGTTGGGGGGGGGACTCATTAATATTACTGTACACTGGACAGAAGCAGTCCCTTAATAATTTTGTGGATGCATTGTAAATAACAATAACCCAGCCCTCTAGTGTCTTTAACATGCCCTGGTGCTTCGCAAGGGTACGATTATAATGAACATAGAACACAGATGACATAGATGAGTACAGCACAGGAACAAGTCCTTTGGCTGAATGTGATGCCGAGTTAAACTAATCTCCTCCATTTCCTGCATATCCACGTGCCAATCTAATGACTCTTTTAATGTCTCTTAAATGAAACAAGGAGATGTTTAGCAGATAACTAAAGGATTGGTGAAAATGATGGGTATAATGAGATATGGAGAACTCAGAATGGAGTTTGTGAGCAAAGTTGGGCTGAAGATGCAGTTGCCTATGGTGGGGCGATAACATCTAGATGTGATCAGGATGCTTGTGGAATGGTCAATCTGGTGGAAATCTGAAGACTGAAAGAGAATTTTAAAATCAAAGCCAGCAATTGGACCAGAAGGTTTTGGGTGAGCTATGGTTTAAGACAGGCGGCATTCAGCAGTATGTTGAATAGTGGCAACGTAAGGATAAAAGGAACAAAAGGGTAGTTTTATTAGTTTGAATCAAATTTTAAAAGTTCCCAGTATTGAATGCTACTCTTCATTGGAAGTCAGCAAGGTGAAAAATTGAATGATGTCGGAGTACATAGTTGGTGAATAGCTATTGTATTTATAACGTTGGATGTTACTACTCTCCTCCTTCCCAGAGAGTGGGGTTTTCATGCAATATAAACAGTGATCTTACGTATATTTTCAAAGATGTCCTCAAAGCCTTATCGAAAATGTAACTTCATGGGAAATTTTAGTCTATCACCTCTCAATGTAAAGAAGGTGCATTCAAGGTAGTATTGGCAACCTGAGTCCATGCATCAGGTGCACATAGAAATCTTGCAAAAACAGTGGGCAGACTGTGCCACATCATAATCTAACCACCGTCCCACCCCGTCAGATACCTTCTGACCCATCTGTGTAAGAATCTGCATATTCCTGATCAGGCTTCTCAGGACCCACAACGCTAGAGTGGAAGCAAGTCATCTTCAATCTTCAATCTTCAATCCCGTGGTGCTGCCTCAGAAAACTATTTAAAAATTGAATCTTTACACCAGAGTGTATACGCAGTCTAATCCTCACAGTCTGCAGTTTAAACAATTCAACTCTGCTCTGATTTACAATGTAAGCAAATGGATCTTCCCACTATTCAGTACCAGCACCACAATTGTACAGCCTGATCTCATATTGTTGTACATGATAAAGTGGTTAATCCTCACATTATATTGTTTGATTGGACAAGTGCAACAGCTAGATCTCCACACTATTATAAAATTGAAACACTTTGATCATTGATCAATATAAACAGCCTGCTCCTCACACTGACATGCAGAAAAAACTTGGCTCTAAAATGGGTTTTGAAACACAAATCCTCGGCATCACTAATAGTGCCGATTACCACCTCTATCATGTTGCGTGAGTCAGTAACTGGAAGCTCCATCCATGACACTCGTACATCAGGACGAGTATTCCAACACAACCCTGACTAGGCTTCCTCCATCCACCCTCTGCAAACCCAAGGTCGTCTAAAATTCTGCTGCTGCCTATGTCCTAAATCCTGTCGATCCCAGTTTCTCATCATGCTGTCTTTGCCAACTTACACTGGCTGCTGGAGAAAGACTTCATCAGTACTGAAATTTCCATTGTATCTCCCAACCTCTGTAACTTATTTTAGTCTCTTGGTCTCTGCACATCTCACTTCTTCATCGTTGTTGTATTGAGTTTATCTTCCACTGGCAAGCCTTGGCAGCAACTACCACAAACTCTACAGATCTTCCCCTGCACCCATCCAGCAGCCTTAAAACCTGCCTCTTTGACTTGGTCTGAAGAAGGGTCTCGACAGAGCCGGATTAAGACCCATAGAGGCCCTAAGCACTTAAAAGATTTTGGCGGCCCCATATATATGTAATTCAAAATATAAACAATAATAAACCATAAAATAAATTTTGGCTCGCCAAATCGCCAAGGACTGCTCTCACCCCAACCATGGACTGTTTACCCTCCTACCATCCGGGAGGCGCTACAGGTCTCTCCGTTGCCGAACCAGCAGGTCGAGGAACAGCTTCTTTCCGGCGGCTGTCACTCTACTAAACAACGTACCTCGGTGACTGCCAATCACCACCCCCCGGACACTTATTATTTATTTTTTATTCAAATCGTTTGCTATGTCGCTCTTCAAGGGAGATGCTAAATGCATTTCGTTGTCTCTGTACTGTACACTGACAATGACAATTAAAATTGAATCTGAATCTGAATCTGAAATTTTTATTTTTCAAAATGAAACAAAACTAACAGTAAGATGGAAAATAATATTATTTTAGCAAGTTTAAAGTGATTTATTGTGTGCCGTAAACCATTTACCATCTCTGTGGTGCCCCCCTTCCCTTGATGCCCTAAGCACGTGCTTATTTTGCTTAATGGTTAATCCAGCCCTGGGTCTCGACCCTAAACGTCACCAATTCCTTCTCTCCATCGATGCTGCTTCACCCGCGGAGATACTCCAGCATTTTGTGTCTACCTTCGATTTTAACCAACATCTGCAGTTCTTTCTTGCACATCTTTGACTTGGCTTTTGGGCACTGTCCTAATATCACCTTCTGAGTGGTAGCGTCATATTTTCTGGATCCCATTTCCGTGAGGGTGCTCGGGATATTGCTCTATAAATGTTGTCCACATTGTGTAATTAAAGTGGTTGGATATACTCACCATACAGTGGAATCAGGTAGTTACAGCATAGAGTAGGTGAGTCGTGGTAGAATCGGGGGGTGGGGTCCATGGCCATGTGAGAGAGCACAGATTCCAGAGTAAATGAGTGGAGGGTTGAGTCTGATGGGAACGATCAGAGACTTGGCAAAGACAGTGGGCCAAATCTCTCTTTCGAAGTTGTAACATTCTGAGAATATGAAAATATGACATTCTGATTATCGCAACGGTACATGATCTGAACTGTTGGATATTCACAATGTGACAAATGCTCTGATCTACAACATAAATAGACTAATCACACTTCATAGGTTAAACAGTCTGATCTTCACACGACACTGTTTAAATAGTTGAATCTGCAAACTGTTTGGCCCACTGTTCAGTGGATCTACACACCGCCATTCAACAAAAGGCAATCTGTTCACACTATACAAAACAAATAGTGTGATCTTTATACTGGTGTTTTATATAAACGATTAGATCACGGGGCACTATGTAAATAAATGATCGTATTTTGTAAAAGCAGGCAGATCTTCATTTGGAATTTTACATTTTAATCTTGTCTTCACCCTCTCCAATATAAACAGATGGAGCATCATAATGATAGATTTGTTGACAGCTGAACCCTCATATTCTACAGTATAAACAAGTGGATTTTCACACTGTGCAACATAAACGGACCAATCTTCACGTTGTTTTTTTTTTTACATAGCCCTGTCTTCACATATTACAATTATAAACTGTCAATCTTCACGATGGTATATTATATTAATTGCCGAATCTTCAGCCTGCCTTCCCATTGTACAATATAAAGCGTTGGACCTGCACAGTGATGTATTAAGTTAATTGTCTTCTCTTCCCACCAGCAGCTCAATGCTGCAATCAGCCTGAATATCCTACCGCTTGCTGCTTTATCCAGCAGGAGGCAGGCACGGCAGGTTGACTTAGATTCAGTGCAGTGCCTCTCCGCTCTGGCTGGGCTCAGCACCCCATAGTTACAACGAGTGCAACACCAGCAGAGTCAAAAAACGAGACCGAAGCAGGACATGGGATGAATGATGGTTGCGTGACATCGACTACTAGAACCAGTTGCTTAACTGGGAGCTGGTGATGTAAAATCTCCCAAGAATTCCGTGGCAGTGAGCACAGTGCCGAGTCCTTCTTGCCCTGTTTCAAATTAACCCGCCTCCACGGAAAGGTCATGCTTTCTTGTGTGAACTTGTTAGCGACAAAGTATAGGAGATTAGTGCATGCCTGCAGAGGTTCATCAGCGTCTGTTATCAATAATTTACCGGCCTTTTTCTTAGTGCTACTGAACAACAGAACTGTCCCACATTCACTGTCAGCTCTCTGTAACCTACCAGTCCAGTGAACTTGATAAGTGTCCCATCATCCTGTTAATCAAATTACTTATGAACCGAAATTGACAGTTTTCATTAATTATAAAGGATTATTCTAATTGCAATTCAAATTTATTCATTTAGAACAGACGGCATTCAGTAATATTTCAAGAAATTTGCATATTAAATGGAGAGGGTCGTACATTAAGTATGATAATATATGCATATTTCCTTATTTTTAACTTCTGGGCCATATGCACCGCTGCTGTTTCAGCAGGTGAAAGCCTGAACGTGTTTAATTTGCTTGACAAACACAGGACTCACGCACATCCTTTGGCACGTACCGCCGCTGCCCTCACTTACACCTCCTCCTGTGCCTCGAGTCCATTGCCTCCACACGTCTCCCCACCCACCGCTCCCACCCCCCGCTTCTCCCAGTCCCTAATGGACTGGGAAAAACATACACCGAATGACATCCCGGGCAAGCCACATCTGGGTTTCACATCTGGGAAGGTCTGATTGAGAGATCCTTTGGACAAATGACTGCTGCTCGCTCCTGTCGCTGGCTGGGGTTGCCAGTTGTTGCCCTGTTGCAGTGAGGGGGCTGCTTCAGTGTGGCCTGCATCTTCGGCTGATCAGCCCTCGGATTCCTCCGTGAGAAACGAGCTTGTCTCACCGTCGAGTAGGCCCGGGTTTGATCGCTGTGCAAGTTTAGCCCATTTTATACATTTTTATGTTATATTTATATATACAAAAAAAGAGCTCTCTCTCGATTCTACCATAACTGTCACTGCTGGCTCACTAAATCAGACGTTTTTACAGCTGAAATTGTATGTTTTGTAATAGATTTGCTGTTTTTTAATATTCTTTAATGGGCAAAGCACAGCAGGTGGAAGCTTAAATGTTCTGCCAACCTCATAAAAGATTACTGGGGTGACACCTTCAAAACAACCATTAGAGATGCTGATGAAGAGATTGGATTCATCAATTTCACAGCGTACATTTGTGGTCATAGGCGTATAAAATATGACAGATTTGGAAAGATCAGATTGTAAAGGAATGGGGAGATTGTACTTATGAATCCAAAGGCGTTAAGGATGATTCTTGTCCAGGAATTGAACTCAGTCAGAAGATAGACGCAAAATGCTGGAGTAACTCAGCGGGACAGGCAGCATCTCCAAGATGCTGAATTGTCCTATTCTAATCTCTAAATCCCTCCATCAGCTTACATTGTCATTTCTCACTCAACCTTTCATACCTTCTATATAATATTCTAGATAACTGCCAATTATGCCTTCCAAATCTGACCTCACCTATGGTGGCAGAATCTTTAGCTGAAACACTCGTGCTTTTTGAAACTCCATCCCTGTCTGTTCGCAAGTACTTACTTTGGAAAACTCGAGTCAGCCACCCTGGCCAAATTGTCAACTTATTCACTCTTGGCGCTGTTATGATAATCAATTTCTTGCACCCTCTCCATCAGATGGCTTTAGCTTCTTTCCTGCAAGGCTGACTATACGTGCTAAGCATTGGGCTTGGTATAGGATTAGTGTAAATGAGTGCTTGATGGTTGGCAAAGGCAGAAGGGTCTGTTTTGGTGCTGTATCACTCCAATATTTTACAAAATATTGCTGTACTGTTGAATATTAGCTGGGGAAAACCTCCGTAAAAAGAAGGGTCTGAAGAAAGGTCTCGACCAGAAACGTCACTCGTTCCTCTCCAGAGATGCTGCCTGTTGCGCTGAGCTACTCCAGCTTTTTGTGTCTGTCTTTGGTTTAAACCATCATCTGCAGTTCCTTCCTGCACTGACACTCCTACGATAGAGTCAGGGACAGTGAGACTGATGACATGGCCTGATAGTCCCGTGGCTGCAAGGAACCTCTAGATCCCTATCATTATTGTGCTTGCCCTGGATTCCCCTGGATTCTCCTGTCCATTGGCAGGCAACGTGCTCAGTGTTTCCAGACATTTGCGGCCGGTCTCCATCCCTGTGTCTACATCCCCTGAGTCCCTTCGGTCAAACTGGCTGAGCTCGAAACTGATCAAGAATCTAGCCTTGACCTTCCACAGAAACACAGACCTCATGATCTGTGCAAGTAGTATTTAGGAGAGCTGAACCTTCTGAATTTTGTAGTCGGCAGGGCAGTACTCTGCATATCGCCAACTTGGACAATGTTACATTGTTTTTTAATCAAGCCAATTAAACAAGCCAATTAACCTACAAACCTGTACGTCTTTGGAGTGTGGGAGGAAACCGAAGATCTCGGAGAAAACCCACGCAGATCACGGGGAGAACGTACAAGCTCCATACAGACAGCACCCGTAGTCGGGATCGAACCCGGGTCTCTGGCGCTGCATTTTGCTGTAAGGCAGCAACTCTACCGCTGCACCACCGTGACCGCCCGCTGAAACAAGGCAACAGGCAACAAACAAGATCGACACAAAATGCGGGAGTAACTCAGCGGGACATTCAGCATCTCTGGAGAGAAGGAATGGATCGAAATCCTTCTTGAGACTCTGAAGAAGGGTCTAGACCCGCAACATCACCCATTCATTCTCTCCAGAGATGCTGCCCGTCCCGCTGAGTTACTCCAGCATTTCGTGTCTATCTTCAGTGTAAACCAGCATCTTCAGTTCCTTCCTACTCAACAACCAAGCTATTACTTCTTGTCCGGATATCTGGCCTGGGAGACTCCTATTGATTTATGTTCACTGATACTCTCAACTCGGTCAGGAGAGGGGGTTGGGCAAAGGAGGTGGGGGGTTGGACTGTCATAAATTCCCATCAATCAGAATTATTTTCAGTAGCTAAAATGTGGATGGCTACTTTTCAAAACACTCATTATGGAGGAAATGTTCATCCTGTTAACGTGTTATTTAATATAGTTTTAAAAAACCCAGCATCTCCGGGAGAATAAACAACAGAATAGACTGAGTGCCTTTGGCTAAATGTCTCATTCTTCAGGCCAGGGAGCCCATGGAAGTAATCAATACATGGACTTCAATAGCACCTTTCACATCCCCTCCGGCACTCACCAAAGAAGTTTAATTGTTTTGAAGTGGTTATTAAGGTAATAGAGGCTACATGGAAGGCATTGGCACACTGCAAGTTTCCACATAGATGATGATGACTAAATCATCTGTTGAAGAAAGGTTTAAAATGCAACTTTAGAAAATTTTCTAACATGGGCGTGAGAGAGAGGACAATTTGTCGGGATACAGGGATGGAGGTTGGGAATCTGATGGGATTGCTTCACTGCAAACTGATATGGACTAGAAGGGCCAAATTATCATCGACTGTCTGTAATAAATAAGTAAGCGTGTGAGGTGATCTCAAAGAATTGTACAAAATTCCGACAGGGTTTGACATTGGTTTGGTACATTTTCTCTCTGACTAATCTAAATGTGTGAAATATTTAAAAAATATCTATTTTTTTGTAGAAAGGGTAATTGAATTTTTCATCCAGAGCTTCATTACATGGATATCCTTTCAAATATGCCCCTTTATACATATCACAAATCATTCTGCATTACTGATTTCTAAAGGATATGGTGTCCACAGTCACTTGAAGTGGTCGGTTGGTTATTGAATGGAAGGAGCAGTATTGCTTTGCGATGACTGCTGTCTTTCATGAAGGCAGTGACTGATATTGAGAGGTATTAACTTGCCCGAGTCACTGCTCTCCATATTTAGAAATTATCACCTTTGGTCAGAGGGTAGTTAATCTGTGGAACTCATTGCCACAGAGGGCTGTGGAGGCCTAATCAGTGGATATTTTTTAAGGCAGAGATAGACAAATTCTTGATTATAACGGGTGTCTAGGGTTATGGGGAGAAGGCAGGAAAATGGGATTAGGAGGCAGAGATCAGCCATGATTGAATGGTGGAGTGGACTCGATGGGCCGAATGGCCTAATTCTACTCCCATAACTTGTGAACGTGATTTATGAGTTTGTGCCAACAACCGATTCACTCAGTGCTGCCTGCAGAGAGTCACCAGGTAATGGGTAGGGAATGTGACCTCAGCATTCTATCTCCTAGCTTGTTCTAAATGCCTGTGTAGGTAGGAACTACCTACGTGGTACCTACTGGATAGACTCGGCTTGTACTCGCTAGAATTTAGAAGATTGAGGGGGGATCTTATAGAAACTTACACAATTCTTAAGTGGTTGGACAGGCTAGATACAGGAAGATTGTTCCCGATGTTGGGGAAGTCCAGAACAGGGGGTCACAGTTTAAGGATAAAGGGGAAATCTTTTAGGACCGAGATGAGAATATTTTTTTCACACAGTGGTGAATATGTGGAATTCTCTGCCACAGAAAGTAGTTGAGGCCAGTTCATTGGCTATATTTAAGAGGGAGTTAGATGTGGCCCTTGTGGCTAAAGGGATCAGGGGGTATGGAGAGAAGGCAGGTACAGGATACTGAGTTGGATGATCAGCCATGATCATATTGAATGGCGGTGCAGGCTCGAAGGGCCGAATGGCCTACTCATGCACCTATTTTCTATGTCTCTATGTTTCTATGAACTGCGGATGCTGGTTTAAACCGAAGACAGACACAAAAAGCTGGAGTAAATCAGCGGGTCAGGCAGCATCTCCTGGAGAAAAGGAATAGGTGACATTTCGGGTCAGGACACTTCCACAGACTGAGAGTCAGGGGAAAGGGGAACAAGAGATATATCTAAATGCCTGTTAAGTTGAAATCAAAAATGAACTAACTTGCACCATTGAAGTGAAGTAGGTTATACTTTTGGAAATCTAGATGTGTGGGAGCATTTTAAAATAACTCCCACCAAACTTGGCAGAGAGATATGACTTTCCCTGACTTCATGTCAACTGTTTATTTTTCTGTTTCTGACATCTGCTGAGAATCCACCCTTTGTAAGCAACTCATTCTAATAACGTACGCTGCTGTTGCTGCTATTGATGAGCATTGGTTGCTCTTTGCAACCCTTGCAACCCAATGTAATGCTAACAGGTTCATGGAATGAAATTGGCTTTCATCCATAATGTCCATGTTTACCTTTTACCCAACTGCATAATCCAATGTGCCCACATTAGTACCATATCCTTAGTAACGGCGTTTTGTATCTGGCAATCTGTAAAAATAATGTTCCCTCAAATCCCCTTTAAACATCAATACATACATGTAATCAATCATGTATTGTCTTTCCACTGGCTGGTTAGCACGCAACAAAAGCTTGCCACTGTACCTCGGTACACGTGACAGTAAACTGAAACTGAAAAATGAATTGAATTGATTTGGATTAAACCGATATCCTATTGTTTTTTGATATCTCTAGCATGGGAAAACGGATTTTGTTTATCTAGCCTATCCATTCCTGTGATAATTTGATATGCCTTTCTCAAGTAACCCCACAGCCTCCTTCAAAATAAATCCCGCATCTGTCCAATCTCTCACCATAACTAAAATCCTCTTATCCAGGAAACATCCTGAAGAATCTCCGCTGTACACTTAATACAACCATATCCTTCCTGCATTGTGGTGTCCAGAATTGACCACAATATCACAAATGGGGCCTGGCCAATGTATTGTAAAATTGCAACATGATGCCCAAACCTTTATATTCTCATTGCAGCCACATGGCGGCAAGCATATTTTATGCCTTCTTTACCACCATATCTATCTGTGATGCTACCAGGCAAAAGATATAGAAGTGTGAAAACACACACCACCAGATTCGGGGACAGTTTCTCCCCAGCTGTTATCAGGCGACTGACTCATCGACCACAACCAGAGACCAGTGCTGAACTATCTACCTCTTTGATGACCCTCGGACTATCCCTGATCGGACTTGCTGTACCTTGCACTAAACGTTTTTCCCTTATCATGTATCTATACACTGTAAACGGATTGATTGTAATCATGTATTGTCTTTTGACTGTGCCTCAGTACTCATGACAATAAACTAAACTAAACTAAACTAAACTAAACCTTCAGGGAACTGTAGATTTCATTTCCAATATCCCTCTATTCATCAACATTCCTTTGCACCCTACCATTTACCATACATGTCCTAACCCTATCTGACTTCACAAAATGCATCACCTCACATTTATTGGGGTTAAACTCCATCTGCCAAAGCTCTGCCCAACTTTATATCTGATCTATATCCGGCTGTGGCCTTGGACAACCTTCAACACTATCCATCACAACATTGATTTTTCTGTTGGCAAATTCCAAATCATACCTCCTACATTCATATCCAAGTCATTAATACATGCCATGACCCAGCAAAAGGTCCCAATACTGATCCCCGATGTTCACCAGTGGTCACAAACTTCCCAATCAGTGATGCACCCTCCCACCAATTGTTCAATGGTTCATTATGCACTTTACACCATCAAATGAGTGTGTGTCGAGATGCTAACTGAGCATCAAGGGTGTCAGTGAATGAGGAGAATTACAGCTCACCTGAACCAGTGCGTTCCACAGAGATTTAAACATGATGGAGGCAACTCAGCCGGACAGAGAGAACATTGTCGGCTGATGTACGAGACTGAACTTTCAGTCAAAACTCTCGAAGGTCCAGTGGGATAGAATGGCATTGAGGGAAGACAGGTTTTGTCATTCAAATCATCAGTATGTTGAGAAATACCAGCCCCGCACATTCTGAGGTGGGTTTAGTCTGTGAATTAGTGTGAAGATCAAGCAGTTTCTTAAAATGTAAAACTTTATAAGAGAGGCAATATCAACTAAACACTTTATTAGTATACAGCAATAAAGAATACAGAATGTGTGCGTGTGCGTGTGTGTGTGTGTGTGTGTGTGTGTGTGTGTGTGTGTGTGTGTGTGTGTGTGTGTGAATGTGTGTGTGTGCATGTGTGTGTGTGTGTCTAATGTGTGTGTGTGAATGTGTGTGTGTGCATGTGTGTGTGTGAATGTGTGTGTGTGAGTGTGTAACCTGGTGTTTGTGTGTGTGTATGTGTACGTATACGTGTATGTGTATGTATACGTGTGTGTGTATGTGTATGTGTGTGTATGTGTATGTGTGTGTATATGTGTATGTGTGTGTGTGTGAGTGTATGTGTATGGGTACGTGTGTGTGTGTATGTGTATGTGTGTGTATATGTGTGTGTGTATGTGTATGTATACGCGTGCGCGTATGTGTATGTGTATGTGCATGTATGTATACGTGTGTGTATATGTGTATGTGTATGTATACATGTGTGTATATGTGTATGTGTATGTGCATGTATGTATACGTGTGTGTATATGTGTATGTCTATGTATACATGTGTGTATATGTGTATGTGTACGTGCATGTATGTATACGTGTGTGTATATGTGTATGTGTATATATACATGTGTGTATATGTGTATGTGTATGTGCATGTATGTATACGTGTGTGTATATGTGTATATGTATGTATACATGTGTGTATATGTGTATGTGTATGTGCATGTATGTATACGTGTGTGTATATGTGTATGTGTAAGGCCAGGGGAAAGGAGTGATTGGAAGGAGGGAAGCATGCATTTGTTACACCATTAGGGTCGTGTGTTTGCCTACTTCAGCGCTGATATTAATGTGTATCTCTTCTGGAGGCTCTACCATGGGGTCAGATCTTGTGTTTCTCAGTGAAAGACATGTGACTATAAATCTCCTTAAATAATACTGTAGGCAGGGAGGGTCACACAGTCAGTCTGCCTGAGATGGCATTGATGCATAGCAAAAGAAGCAGTCTAGATAGGCAGCCAAACGTCTGTGAACAGAGCCAGCTGCTGGCCGTTTAAATCGTCTCCACTTATTGTAGTCACTTACTGGGTGCTTCATTTACTCCTTGTCATGTTTAGTTTAGTTTAGAAACATGCCCTTCGGCCCACCAAGTCTGCACCGACCAGCGACCCCCCACACAGTTACACTACCTTACACACACAGGGGACAATTTTACATTTTACATTCATACCAAGACAATTAACCTACAAACCCGTAAATCTTTGGAGTGTGGAGGGAAGCCGAAGACCTGGAAGAAAACCCACGCAAGTCACGGTGAGCAGGTGCAAAGAGATGTAGTGAAACGCTTATTCAACATGCTATCCAGTCAAATCATACCAGGCTATCTACCTCTTTAGTGATCCTTGGGATATCCTTGATCAGACTTTGCTGGCTTTACCTTGCTTTAAACATTATTCCCTTATCATGTATCTGAGCACTGTAAATGGTTCGATTGTAATCATGTATTGTCTTTCTACTGAGTGGATAGCATGACTCTGTGTCACATTCTGGTCAAAGGGATTACTATGGGTAGGAAAGAACTGCAGATGCTGGTTTAAATCGAAGGTAGACACAAAGTGCTGGAGTAACTCAGCGGGTCAGGCAGCATCTCTGGAGAGAAGGAATGGGTGACGTTTCAGGTCGAGGCCCTTCTTCAGACTGACGTCATGGGAGTGGGCGGGACAAAGATAGAATCTAGTCGGAGACAGTAAGACTGGTGGGAGAAGCGGGAAGGGGAGGGGATGGAGGGAGAGGGAAAGCAAGGTCTATTTGAAGTTAGAGAAGTCAATGTTCACACCGCTGGGGTGTGTAAGCTACCCAAGCAAAATTGCTTGGCAGAAAACAGCAAACTAGACCCAGTTATGAGCAAATGGTGTCAGAGTTGCTGCCTTACAGATTCAGATTCAGATTCAATTTTAATTGTCATTGTCAGTGTACAGTACAGAGACAACGAAATGCATTGTAACAAAATGCATGCACTGTAACGAAATTACAGCTCTTACAGCGCTGGAGACCAGGGTTCAATCCTGCCTATAGATGCTCTCTGTACGGAGTTTGTACGTTCTCCTTGTGACCTGCGTGGGTTTTCTCCAGGATCTCCAATTTTTATCTCACACTGGAAAGAAGTGCTAGGTTTGTAGGTTGTTTGGCTTGGTGTAAATGTAAATTGGCCCTAGTGTGTGTAGGACCAGTGTTAGTGTGCGGGGGTCACTGGTTGGCGCGGACTCAGTGGGCCGAAGGGCCTATATCCACGCTGTATCTCTAAACTAAACTAAACTAAACTAAATCCTAAACCTAAACCTGTGCTCTATCGTTTTTAGTCTCCTTTGCTGCAGGGAATAGCCTCATGCTTTCTACACTTCCTCTGGCCCTCTTTTAGGCTTCCCTTCAGTCTCCTCTGCTCCAAGCAAACCAGCCCAGTCTAGTCTGGGTTGCTTTTGGTAAAGGGGCAGGTTAGTGGGGGGGACGTGTTTTAAAACGGGAAGGGATTCTCAGGGGAGTGCAGCTGGGGGATGTGGAGTGGGTCGGGAAAGCAGCCAGCACTCACCAGGGAGTTGATGGATGTACATGAGCTGACAAGGATCTTCTGTGCTTTTCAATGTTCTCTACCAGCCGCTGTTCAGCTGCTGTGGCTCGGCTAGAATTACCTCCACTACAGTGGATAACATGATAGTTCCTCTCCCATCTTGCCCACTCCATGCTCAAGTATAACAAGACTCGGGACTCCGGCATTGATGTACTGTCAATGGCAAATAGATATCCTTAATGTTGAATGAATTCCTGTGAGATTCAGCACCGATAGAATTAGAACCGTAGGGTGTGTCAGTACTTGGGATCTAGTTACCCGCAGGTTGATAATGGTAAGGTTTACATACAATTATGTCCTGGGTTTAATAAAGCTGCAGACCTTGCATCCTTCAAATATACTGCTTAGTGTGAAATAGACACAAAAATCTGGAGTAACTCAGCGGGTCAGGCAGCATCTCTGGAGAAAAGGAATAGGTGATGTATCGGGCTGAGCACCCTTCTTCCGACTGAGAGTCAGCGGAAAGGGAAACGAGAAGCATAGACGGTGATATAGAGACAAATGAATGAAAGATATGCAAAAAAGTAACGATGATAAAGGAAACAGGAATTGAGACATGCAGACAATCAAAATGTAAACTTTAAATTAGCTATTGAAAGCTGGGAATGTGATTGCAATAATGAAGCTACTAGTTGGGGTAAAGAACAATAATCATGTTTCTCATTGAAGCTTCCCCTATATTACACCTCCCCATATTTACTTCCACCATCACTCATTGATGACTAACATGTAAAGGCCTCGGTGGGAAAGATGAATTACTTCACTTGGGAAGCAACTTTAGCTGGATAGCAAGCTGACATAAATGCTGCCTGTCCCGCTGAGTTACTCCTGCATTTTGTGCCTAAGCTGGCTTAAAATGTCTCAATAGATATTTATCCAAGTAAGTAAGCAAGTAAGTAAGTTTATTGGCCAAGTATTCACATACAAGGAATTTGCCTTGGTGCTCCGCCCATAAGTAACAACATGACATACAGTGACAGTTACGAATGCCTCAGAAAACACTAAACATTAATAATAATAATAATAAGACGTTCCTACCTATCCAAGGTAGTGGAAGATGACAGAAATATGTTTTTTCATCTCAGGACAGGAAGGAATGAGGGGAGTGACGTGGCTGGGATGGTTTAAAAAATGAATATTTAATTCATTTTTTGGATGGGGGCAATGCCGGAATCTATTGGCCATCCCTTGATTGCTCCTGAGACCCTTGAGATGCTGGTGGTGAGCCACCATCTTGACCTAGAGAATCTCTCCTGGTGAATGTAGTCCCACATTGCTGTTATACATTAAACTCCAGGTGGTAGACCCAGTGATCATTAGAGGTTGACACAAAAAGCTGAAGTTACTCAGCAGGTCAGACAGCAACTATGGAGATAAGGCCTGGGTGACGTTTTGGTCTGAAGACCAGTCTCAACCCAAAACGTCACAAATTCCCTTTCTCCAGAGATGCTACTTGACCCTCTGAGTTATTCCACATTTTAAACCAGCATCTGCAGTTCCTCCCCAAAGGTGGCTTGACAGATGGATAATGAGTTGTACTACTCTGGATTAGCCTAGATTTTCTCTTCGTCTCATGTGATCATTGGACATGATCATCTAATCCTGTGATCGTCAGGAAAGGAACAGATCACTCTGCCCATTTGTCTGTCCTACCACTTAATAAATCCATGACTGATCTGATATTTGGCCTCAGCTCTATTTTCCTAGTCAAACCTTTTTTTTTTAACCCTTGATTGGTCTGTGCTTCAAAAGTAAAGCTATCCGTTTTTAACTGGCACAAAAATTCAGCTTGCACAGCTCTCTGAGATAGACAATACCAAACATTCTCAACCATGTAAAGAGCTGAGATATCTACTCATTCTGAGACCATGCACCCCCCCCCCAACCAGGGGAATTGTCTCCACATCATCTACCTACCTTGTCAAACAACAGCAGAACTAGATATGTCTCAATTAAATCGCCTTCCATTCATCTAAACGCAGAGAGTACTGTCTCAGTTTGCTCTTAACATAGAAACATAGAAACATAGAAATTAGGTGCAGGAGTAGGCCATTCGGCCCTTCGAGCCTGCACCGCCATTCAATATGATCATGGCTGATCATCCAACTCAGTATCCCGTACCTGCCTTCTCTCCATACCCTCTGATTCCCTTAGCCACAAGGGCCACCTTCTTCCGAAGGTGTTGAAATGCTATCCCACAGGCACCCTCCAATATCTCACCAATGCTTCTATTATGCATCAGCACCATATAACCACCTGTGTAAGAGTGTGTTTGCATACATGTCATGTGTCGCTGTGCGGGGTTTGTGTACATGTATCGGTTTGTGAGTGCGTTGAATTTAGGTCGGGCTTGTGTATGCTGTGTTTGTGTGTGTTGCAAATGTGCAAACATGTACTCTGTGTGTACCAGTCACGCCTGGATTGGAACCTGGGTTATTGTTATCCCCTTCCCCTCCCCCCCACCCACACATCCATCTCCCTCCTCCCAGGAAGGCTGAAGTTGGCTGCAGTGGCCTTACAACTGAATTAGCTAACCTTGCACACAATGGGGACCAAATCCTTTAGTTAAAACATGTCTTTTCTGAAGCTGTTGATCGGTAAAAGGTTAACAAGATTCAGTGGTATTGTGCGCAGGCTGTTTGTAGTGGCAGCAGCGTAAATTCCAAATGGTTGGAGGTCTCAGCAACTCTTGGTGAGCACCCATGCTAACTAGCGGGATCTCCATCAATATAAGCTGTCAGTCAGATGGGAGCAAGCACAGACCTTTGACCTCTCCCCTGCCTCAGCAACATTATTCTGGGCGCACAACTCTTGATTTACGATAAGCTATCGACAGACAGTCCAGCATCCCAGAATTTCCGTCAAAAAAAAAAACATCCATATTTTAGACATCATTAGCGCAGGGTGTAATGTACTGGATTTATTCATAACAGCTTGTAAAGATGGTGCAATGGGAATGAAATGTGGGGTATTGTAGCCATTCAGTACTGTCAGGGGAGTGGGTAATTCATACACGCCAGTGCCCAGCGCTCCCGACAGGGTGAGTTCTTCCTGGAATTGTGGTGCCTGCACGCATCAGTAACGAGGAAGAGAAATTGTTTTATATTACTTTAATAAAGCAGGAGACGAATGCTACCCTGGTGCTACAACTGAATTACACACTTCATGAACCAAATTAGTATCACAATGCATTGCTTTGTTCAAAAGGTGATGTTCATTTATGAGCTCATTTTTCACCAAGATAAATATGACATGAGTCACAACTCCCCCGAAGTAAATATTGTAAATAATAAAGGCCTCTGCCAAGGCAGGTGAGAAATGGCTTAATCTTCTCCCATTTATACACTGCAGTTGAGCAGTCACTGACCGAGTTGTGTAACACACAGCCTGGTTAATCTTTTCCACTTAACATGTGAATAAAAGGCAGCTCTGAGGTCAGTAATATGTAATCGTTAATATTACGATATGTATTCCACATAATGCCACAATTTTCTAATTTTCAATGTGCAGGCATTCAGAGAGAGGGGTTGGCTTCACATCCGGGTCGAATCTTAGACTTTAGAAACCGTTCTTATTCCAGCAGTTTGTTCCCGTCTCCAGGAAAGGTTGGCCCCTTTGAGAGAGAGGTCTGCTCGCCCGTGAACACTGAACCCAGCTTCAATGTGAACCCTTTTACCAGAAGCGGTTCCATTGCTGAGGGTCGAGGATTGTGGCTGAGTCTGGGCGATGTCTGCTGCTGGCTTGATTCACCCCTGTCTTGTTATGGACCTTGCACTAAATGCTATTCCCTCATCATGTATCTTCGTACAGACTGTAAATGGTGCGATTGTTATCATGTGTTGTCTTTCTGCTGACTGGATAGCATGCAACAAAAGCTTTTCACTGTACCCGTGACAAGAAACTAAACTCTACAATTGTTCACCTGTTCAACTCTGCACACTTTGACATTTTAAAAATATTTCTTTATGTTTCGGAATTTGGAAGTCACTAAAAAGACAGCAATTTTTGCTCATTTCTAATCGCCCGTCAATCATCTTATCGAACCAGGGCAGTCCTTCTAATGAAGATGTTCCACAATGTTGTTGGGGCAGGAGCTACTTGATTTAAACCCAGTGACAATGAGGGAGTGATGATATATTTGCAGGTTAGGATGGTGCGTGATATGGAAGGGAACCTGTAATGTGCAGGAAGGAACTGTAGATGCTGGTTTAAACCAAAGATAGACACAAAAATCTGGAGTAATTCAACGGGTCAACAGCATCTCTGGATAAAAGGAACAGGTGACGTTTCGGGTTGAGACCCTACTTCCCTACTTGAAAGGGAAACAAGAGATTCAGGCGGTGATATAGAGAGATAAAGAACAAATGTCCAAAGAAGGGTCTCGACTGGAAACGACACCCATTCATTCTCTCCATAGATGCTGCCTGTCACGCTGAGTTACTCCAGCATTTTGTGTCTACCTTCGAGAACAAATGAATGAAAGATATGCAAAAAAGTAACAATGAAAAAGGAACCAGGCCATTGTTAGCTGTGAGCTGGGTGAAAATTAGTTACAGACCATGAGACTCAATAAGTAGTTACCCATGTTGTTCGTGGGTCCACAAACAGTGCCCTCCATGCGACAAAGGCCCATCATTTATTTATTTGCTTCTGTAATTCACAATTTGAGATTTGTAATAGAAAAAAATCACATGTGGTTAAAGTGCACATTGTCAGATTTTATTAAAGGGTATTTTTAAACTATTTGGTTTCATCATGTAGAAATGACAGCTGTGTTTATACATAGTCCCCCCCATTTCAGGGCACCATAATGTTTGGGACACATGGCTTCACAGGTGTTTGTAATTGCTCAGGTGTGTTTAATTGCCTCCTTAATGCAGGTATAAGAGAGCTGTCAGCACCTAGTCTTTCCTCCAGTCTTTCTATCACCTTTGGAAACTTATTGCTGTTTATCAACATGAGGTCCAAAGTTGTGCCAATGAAAGTCAATGAAGCCATTATGAGACTGAGAAACAAGAATAAAACTGTTAGAGACATCAGCCAAACCTTAGGCTTACCAAAAATCAACTGTTTGGAACATCATCAAGAAGAAAGAGAGTACTGGTGAGCTTACTAATTGTAAAAGGACCGGCAGGCCAAGGAAAACCTCCATGACTGATAGAAGAATTCTCTCTATAATAAAGAAAAATCCCCAAACACCTGCCCGACAGATCAGAACACTCTTCAGGAGTCAGGTGTGGATTTGTTCATGAAGTCACAGAAGACTTCATGAACAGAAATACAGAGGCTACACTGCAAGATGTAAACCACTTTGATAGTTGCATAAATAGGATGGCCAGGTTACAGTTTTCCAAGAAGTACTTAAAAGAGCAACCAAAGTTCTGGAAAAAGATCTTGTGGAAAGATGAGACGATGATTAACATATCGGAGTGACGGCAAGAGCAAAGTATGGAGGGAGAGAAGGAACTGCCAAAGATCCAAAGCATACCACCTCATCTGTGAAACACGGTGGTGGGGGTGTTATGGCCTGGGCATGTATGGCTGCTGAAGGTACTGACTCGCTTATCTTCATTAATGATACAACTGCTGATGGTAGTAGCATAATGAATTCTGAAGTGTATAGACACATCGTATCTGCTCTAGTTCAAACAAATGTCTCAGAACATTGGCCAGCGGTTTATTCTACAGCAAGACAATGATCCCAACCATACTGCTAAAGCAACAAGGGAGTTTTTCAAAGCTAAAAAATGGTCAATTCTTCAGTGGCCAAGTCAATCACCCGCTCTGAACCCAATTGAGCATGCCTTTTATATGCTGAAGAGATAATTGAAGGGGACAAGCCCCCAAAACAAGCTTAAGCTAAAGATGGCTACAACACAGCCTGGCAGAGCATCACCAGAGAAGACACCCAGCAACCGGTGATGTCCATAAGGCACAGGCTTCAAGCAGTCATTCCAATGCAAGGATATGCAACAAAATACTAAACATGACAACTTTCATTTACATGACATTGCTGTGTCCCAAACATTATGGTGCCCTGAAATGGGGGGACAATGTATAAACACTGCTGTAATTTCTACATGGTGAAACCAAAATGTATCAAAATGGGCTTTATTAAATCTAACAATGTGCACTTTAACCACATGTGATTTTTTTAATATAAAAAATCTCAAATTGTGGAGTACAGAGGCAAATAAATAAATGATGGGTCTTTGTCCCAAACATGGAGGGCACTGTAGAAGGTGCAGTTGGAGTCGCCTGAGAGAGGTTTTGCAGATGGCACACACTGCAGTTACTGTACAACAGTGGTGGAAACAATTAATATTGAGGGTGGTGGATAGGCTGCCAGTTAACGTTGTATCAAAGTTTGGCACCCGTAAACCCATGGTGGAGTGTGAATGTAATTATGTGCAGAAACAGAATGTGCTGAAACACTTAACAGGTCAGGCAGCATCTGTGGCGAGAAAGAGAGAGAGGGGTGGGGAGAGGAGGAGAGAGATAGGGGGAGAGGGAGAGGTAGAGGGAAAGGGAGGGCGAGAGAGAAATAGAGAGAGAGGGGAGAGAGGGAGGGAGGGAGGGAGAGAGAGAGGGAGAGAGTTAAGGATTTAGACCAATGAACCTTAATCAGCACTGGGAAATGGGCCTGTTGTACGTTGGAGAGAGGAGGAGGGAGGTTGTGGGTCACACAAGGAATGTCGCTGATAGGGCAAAGAGCAGAGTTGTCCAGCTCTCAGTACTTCTGCTGAGAATAGAAGAAAAGTCAATGTTGGAACTGTGAGATACAGCTGTGCAGAGAGAAAAACAGAGTTATTGTTCTGGGGGGATGTCCTTACGTCAGAACTTGGCGAGTCTAACTATCTGGATGGACCTTTAATAACCACAGTGACCAGTTTTAAGAGAGACAACTCCCCTGAACAAATGGCTGAGATAAAGCAACAGGTCAAAGAAAGTCCTCTGATTGTATTAAATAACTGAAGGTGATGCTTTGGGTGCAACGTAAAATTGAGGCCGAGTCTACCTCTCAGATAGTTGGAACATATCCCACGCTACCAATTGGGGAAAAAAAACAAGCCTGTCCAACATTATTCCTCGAAGATAGACACAAAAAGCTGGAGTAACTCAGCGGGTCAGGCTGCATTTCTGGAGAAAAGGAATAGGTGACAGACTGAGATTCAGGGGAGAGGGAAATTAGAGAAATGACAAGATATAAAGAACACATGCATCCAATGTATGGAAAAAGAATAAATCAAAGCCAGCAATGATAACCAATGAAATTGGAGCCCACAATGGTCAATTGTTGGCAGTGGAAAAGGTGATAATGAGTAGATACGAACAGTGAAATTAAGCAGGACGACAGCGAAACTAGTAGGATGACGAGATTGGGGGGGGGGGGGGGGGGGGGATGGAAAGAAAGGGAATGTATGTGTGACATGAACTTAGAGAAATCAATGTTCATACCGCTGGTTTGTAAGCTGCCCAAGCAAAATATGAGGTACAGCTCCTCCAATTTGCATTTGGCCTCACTCTGACAGTAGAGGAGGCCCAGGACAGAAAGGTCAGTGTGGGAATGGGAAAAGGATTGAAAGTTTTTGGCAACCGGGAGATGGTGTAGGCCCAGGCAGACCGAGCAAAGCTAATTAGTGAAACGATCGCCAAGCTTCCGCTTGGTCTTGCCAATACATAGGAGTCCACCTATATATTCCTCGACCTATACTATAAAAGTACATATGATCTGGTCATTAAATATTACAGTTAGTGGGAGCTTGCTGTGCTGTGACAGAGATTGTGGATAAAAATACCACAGTGGCTGCAAATGATTTGGGGCGACTTATGTCCTTAGTTAGGCCATAATAATGCAAGTTATTTGTTTTTTGCAGATAAACATATCCGCCGACTGCGATTCTGTGGGGCCAGAATATAGTACACAGAGTACATTTCTATGTACATATAATATATGTTGTATCAGTGCTTACATCGCATGTGTGTAGGATAGTGTTAGTGTGCGGAGATCGCTGGTTGGTGCGGACTCGGTGGGCCGAAGGGCCTGTTTCCACGCTGTACCTCTTAACTAAACAAAACTTATAGCCCTGTCCCACTGTACGAGTTCATTCAAAGAGTTCTCCCGAGTTTGCCCTGATTCGAATTTGGAGATTTACGGTAATGGCCGCTCGCAGGTACTCGGGGCTCTCGTGGACATTTTTCAACATGTTGAAAAATCTTCACGAGGCTTCCCGAGTATATGCCGTTAGCGCGTCTTCCCGAGTATATGCCGTTAGCGCGTCTTCCCGAGTATATGCCGTTAGCGTTACGAGGCGCTAAGAGACGTCCCCGCTATGATCATTCTCCTTGCTAATCACGAGTTTGATTTTTTTTTAAAACTCGGGAGAGCTCTTGGAATGAACTCGTACCGTGGGACAGGGCTTTAAGATGAACAAGAAAGAGCAAACCCGTGAAGTTGGGAGTGAATTTTGTCTTAACATTATAAATGTATTTGTTAGAATTTGGTCTAGTATGTGCATAAGATTGAATTCTATAGCAGTGAAAGTTGTTCAACTAGTCCCTGTGAATGGGTTAATGGTGCCGGAGGCTCACTGTGTGTACTGTCCGTTGAGTACAGAGGTTTTGAGATGCTACATGTGTTGTGCTGTTGTCAGAAGTTTTATTTCCTTCCCTCTTCCAGCCAGTAATCTCTTTCAGTTCTTGAGTGATAATGCTGCCGTATCCCTGGAGCTTGGGAACAATTTAGAAACAGTAATTTAGTCCCTGAAGGCCTTTTTAGCCTCTGCCTTGCCTGTCCACCCTGGGCAAGCTGTCCGAACGAGCAGCAAAAGATGGATTGTTTGGATTTTGCGCTCAGTAATTTAGTATCACACATCTGCGAACGCGCTCCTTTCTGCCACTTTATGTGGATCTCACTTAAAAATTCATTTTCCACCACCATCTTGCATGTCCTATTAAGTATTTGGACTATTTCTGCCTTGCAATATGTTTTATTACAGACAGTTGGCCTTGATCCGACCAGTGGGATTATGTGAGCAGATTCTGCTGCTAATAAACTCAAATCCATTTTACAAGCAAAGAAAGGGAACAGAGGGGGAATTTTTTTTTTGTGTTCTGGCTCTTATCATTATAGATAAAGGGCTTACAAAGGATTCCAAAACTCATCTTGTTGCAAAACTATAGAAACCGCTTTTAATAAAGAAGCCAGCTTTTCGCTTGTGTTGGAATTCTCCGGAAACAAAAGAACAGAAGAGTAACAATTGAGATAAGATTGACTGAGGATCTTCTCAGTTTCATTTAGTTTAGTTTGGAGATACAACGTGGAAACAGGCCCTTTGGCCCACCGAGTCCGCAGTTTTTACATTCACACCAAGCCTACAAACCTGTACTTCTGTGGAGTGTGGGAGGAAACCGAAGATCTCGTAGAAAACCCACATGGTCACGGGGAGAACGTACAAACTCCGTACAGACAGCACCCGTAGTCGGGGTCGATCCCGGGAGTCCGCTGTAAGGCAGCAACTCTACCGCTGCACCACCATGCCATTAGTTGTACTGTTGCGTTGGCTTCGTGATTAGGCTTATACTTGGTTAATTACTGGGCGATGTCCTCCTGTAATTCTACGCCACTATCTTTCTTTTACCACTTACTGCATGTGTATGAACATGATCCACACCCCTTTTCCCTGGATTATTACTGGTCTCTTACACATCCTCAGTATTCATCACTCCACCACCATTCGCTGTGCCTTTGTTGTCCAGATACCAAGATCCAAAGTGGATCTGAGTCACTTCCCACTGGACTTCTGCCAAAATCCCGGTACCCCTTTCTCTAAATTGCAATTAAAGTCAAACTCTTTCTCCAAACATTTACACACTTCGATCAATGTTACATTTTTTTTATTGGTAATACTCTTATTATATATCTGGGGATATTTTACCCTATTAAAGATGCCATATGTGTTAAGGCAGATCATTCATGAATAACCCATAGACAAAAGGCAGTCCTTTACATCACAGGGCAGTTTCATAAAGAATAGTCATAATATGGTTGAAAGTAGGCTGTATGTAAATGCCTCCCTGCAATCCTTTATTGATTGTGTGTTGCCCATTTAAATTCTATTGCCTTTCTCCTCCATGGCGTTCTTTCCTTGGCTTTTTTCCCTCACCCACCAATCCCTAACTTTGCCGGAGAATGATCAGGAAAACTGGATCATATTTTATCCTCCTGCTTTGGAGGCACCATGACCCATTGTGAAATTCCGCCACTATTTATCATGGGGAGCACCAGTTGAAGCAAAAAGCAGCAGGAGGTAGAGACCTGAAAGGCAAACAAAACAAAAACTGCCTGAAACCATCGGCAAACCTGTGCAGGGCGATACAGAGACACAAGAAGCACTAACTCACCAAGAGTCCACTTGGTGCCATTGCACTACATATGGATGTTCTTTCACTCACTCAGCTATTTAAGACACTGAGATAGGGTGGCACTTTAAGTGTTTCTCCATCTCAGAAATATCATTTACACCAACCGGCCATGATCCTCTTGTGTCTAGGTCTTAGGATGCAATGGCAAATGATAGCAACTTAAAGTTTGGTTTAGTTTAGTTCAGAGATACCGCAAGGAAACAGGCCCTTCGGCCCACCAACAATTACACTGGTTCTATCCTTCACACGAGGGACAATTTACAGAAGCCAATTAACTTACAGACCTGCATGTCTTTAGAATTTGGGGAGAAAACCGGAGCGCCGGGAGAAACTCACACAAGCACAGGGAGAAGGTACAAACTCCGTACAGACGGTACCCGTGGTCAGGATCAATCCCAGGATCTCTGACGTTGTAAGGCAGCAACTCTACCACTGTGCCACCATGCCGCCCAGTGGAATTATCCTGGAAAATCCCAGACATTTACCAGCAAGGAATGCAATGGGAAAGTTTCACCTGAAGTTTATTTACCCTTTCTGCCTCAAACTGAATGATTGCAAGAAACAAGGACGCAATCTAAATCGTATTCCAGCATTTTGCTTTAAAGAATGTTACTGTATGCTGACTGTGAGTGGGGCAATTTGACAAGAATCGCAGGGGGCACATTATCTGTGAAGGGACATTGAAAGTGAGCAGTCCTTAAAGCAACATGCAGAATGTCCTGGTACTACAGCACATGTTGTATTCTGTGGTGGTATCCACCAGTTCAGTGTATCAGCTCTGCTAAAATGTTATATATCATTAGAATCATAGAGTCATACAGTGTGGAAGCAGGCCCTTCAGCCCAACTTTCCCACACCGGCCAACATGTCCCAGCTGAACTAGTCCCACATGCCTGCGTTTGGCCCATATCCCTCCAAACATGTCCGATCCATGTACCTGTCTAACTGTTTCTTAAATGTTGGGATAGTCCCTGCCTCAACTACCTCCTCTGGCAGCTTGTTAACACTCAGATTCCCATTACATATTTTCCTTTTCACCTTAAACCTATGTCCTCTGGTCCTCCATTTACCTACTCTGGGCAAGAGGTTCATGCATCTACCTGATCTATGCCTCCCACAATTTTATACAGCTCCATAGGATCACCCCTCATCCTCTTGCGCTCCAAGGAATAGAGTCCCAGCCAACTCAACCTCTCCCTATAGCTCAGACTTAGAGACATTAATTTGTTTCCTGGCAACATGGCATATATAATGATTAAAAGTGTGTGCAAAAAAATGCCCTGCCCTTCGTAATGCTCAGTGTTGGATCAATCAAAAAACAGGATGTTAAGTAACTTCTACTTTTGTAAAAATTCTCAACACACTGGCATCGAGTGTTCTGGAGATCTTCTATAAAACAACAAAAAAGAATAAAGATTAGAAGTACATAAGATCCTCTGGATCAGAGAGGTTGTTACTTTCCCATGTTACTTTCCCATGGTTCAGTCCCACTTTCATCCACTCATCCACTTTTTCAATGTCCCATCTCAAGAACTGGCAAGTAACGTTGGATTTAGGTGAGGAGGGGCGAGATGGGTGGAGGCCATAAGTGGGGTTTAGTTTAGTTCAAGGGTGGGGAACCTGCGGCCTTAAGTCGGCTAACGGCCTTCTAGGCCATTAAGTGCGGCCTTTTGAATGAATCCAAATTTTATAGGACAAATCCTTTTATTTTTATTTAAGAAGGAACTGCAGATGCTGGAAAATCAAAGGTAGACAAAAATGCTGGAGAAACTCAGCGAGTAAGGCAGCATCTATGGAGCGAAGGAAATAGGTGACGTTTCGGGTCGAGACCCTTCTTCAGGTCTGATGAAGGGTCTCGACCCAAAAAGTTGCCTATTTCCTATAGTTGCTCCCTCACCCGCTGAGTTTCTCCAGCATTTTCGTCTATATTTTATTTTTATTAATATGTTTTTGTTCGTGATTTATTATTTTTATTTTAATCTTAAAATGAATGTATTTAAAATACCAAAGAGTAAAAGAAGATTCAACAAAATAATCCTCCCCGACTGACGGCCACAATTAAAACATTAGTAAGTCATGAGGGCTATTTTAACAAAATAATGTACATTTTGAAGTATATCTAATTGAAGTTTTTTGGATGCGGCCTTATTAGATTACAGCTAACTTAATGCGGCATTCCAACATGAAAAGGTCCCCCACCCCTGGTTTAGTTTATTGTCACGTGTACTGAGGTACAGCGAAAAGGTTTTGTTGAGTGCCAGCCAGTCAGCAGAAAGACAATACATGATTACGACCGAGCCATTTACAGTGTATAGAGTGCTCCCCAATTTACGATGCTTCGAATTGGGATATTTCCACTTTACGATCGGTAATGGCAGCGAGCCGCACGTCACTTCCGATCACGTGATCGCAATATATCCCAATGCGTTTTCGGTTTACGATGGGTTTATCGGGACGTATCCCGACGTAGGTCGCGGAGCAGCTGGAGACACACGATAAGTGGATTAATGTGTAGTGATGGTTAAAGCCAGAAAGGTCGGATCAAAGGCAGTCTAAGGATCACCCATGCGGTAGATAGTACTTCAGGGCAGATAGTGGGATCTGAAGAGGAAGGAAAAGTCGGAGTGAAATGTGGAACTTTAGGGAAGTAATGGTGAATGGAAGGGAATGGTGGAGGGTGGGGGGGGGGGGGGTGCACATAAAATGGGGATCCTAGAAGAGAGAAAGGTGGGAGAAGGATAGATGGAGGAGAGGGAGGAACTAGTTGATTGATGAGTTGAAATGAATATATATGTCTACATATGTAACATATATCTGCATATGTGAGTATGTGCATGTATGCACACTGAAATTATTTCTCTCTCGTTTATCATATTGTGTACAGTGTTATAAGTTTACATATTCTGTGCAGCCAGCACCCTGTTCCGTTGTGCGATTAAGAATTACATTGTGTAGGAAGGAACTGCAGATACTGGTTTAAACCGAAGTTAGACACAAAATGATGGAGTAACTCAGCCGGACAGGCAGCATCTCAGGAGGGAAGGAATGGGTGACGTTTCAGGTCGAGAACCTTCTTCAGACTGAATTTCATTGTTCTGTCTGGCACATAAGACGATAAAACACTCTTGACTCTTGAAGGTTTTTGCAGGGGGAGTGAGGGGGGGGGGGGATGATAATCTTAGTTGCTATTTATTGTATCGGTTTACAACATTCTCCATTCCGTTCCCAGTTTCCTAATTTATTCCCAAATGGCCCCTGAACCATTGATCAGTGTGGCTTTATGTTTTACAAGAACATTTGATCGGCTCCTCTCCTCTGTAGGCCTATTATATCTACCTTTTTAAATAAAAAAGTTTAATCTAGCGACAAGCAGTTTTAAAACAAACTGTGCCAATGTTTCATGTTAATTGGGGGAAGTGCCTTTTAAAGTATCTGAGCTCCATGCGGTCAGTACTTAGTTGCCTCCTGGGTGAGTTGGCTTTGCGTGTGTGACACCTGGCAACAGCATGCCTACCTATCCCCGAATTCCCTCAGCATTTTGGAGCATCCTCTAGTGGTAGCTCTTCAGAATGACAAGAGAAAAAATCCAAATAACATCATGCCTACACCTTTCAATACTTCCACACTGCATAGAGGACCTTTAAAAGGTCATTCACTTTACTAAGAACATCCTGCCCCTCTCTCCTTTCTAAGCAACCTCTGGGGGGTGGGGGGGTGGGTGACATGCTTCCTCTGCACTCCAGTGGTTCCTGAGTCGGCTGATGAGGCCAGTGTGGGGCCCACAGACTCTGCCACTGGTGGGGGTACGGGCAGTGTCGGACTGGGTGTAAAAATATTGGTTGCCAGGAGACAAAGGGGGCCCACTTCATCAGGGCCCACTTGATATAGGGGGCCCACTTCATCAGGGCCCACTTGTATAGGGGGCCCACTTGATATAGGGGCCCCACTTCATCAGGGCCCACTTGATATAGGGGCCCACTTCATCAGGGCCCACTTGATATAGGGGGCCCACTTCATCAGGGCCCACTTGTTATAGGGGGCCCACTTCATCAGGGGGCCCACTTGATATAGGGGCCCACTTCATCAGGGCCCACTTGATATAGGGGACCCACTTCATCAGGGGACCCACTTCATCAGGGGCTCACTTGATATAGGGGGCCCCACTTCATCAGGGCCCACTTGCCATCGGCCACTGGGTACTGGATACCCATAAGCACGTGTGTTTTGTGAGGTGGTTCTGCTGCTGTGCATGGATTCCCTGTGCTGCATAAAAGCACGGGCGAGGTTCTCAGTATTTTCTCCACTTTGAGCAGACATGAGCCAGGGGTTCTCAAGCTTCCGTGGGGAAGTTGCACTCTCCCAAGGAGACTTTCAGAGCATCCCTGAATTTTATTCCTCTATCTGCCTATAAATCTCTTCCTTTTATGGAGCTTGGAAATGCAAGTCTCCTTACGGATTCTGCCCCGCAGAGCCAACTGAGACTTCAGTGCTCCCGATGCCACCTCCAGCAACCTTCCCATTGAGGTGAGACTACAGCAGAAGAATGGTAGGATGTTGACTGATGTTATGTTGGAGGTTGGACACAAAATGCTGGAGTAACTCAGCGGGACAGGCAGCATCTCTGTAGAAAAAGAATGGGTGACGTTTCAGGTCGAGACCCTCCTTCAGACTGGAAGGGTCTGAAAAAGGGTCTTGACCCGAAACGTCACCCATTACTTCCCTCCAGAGATGCTGCCTGTCCCGCTGAGTTACTCCAGCTTTTTGTGTCTGTCTTTGGTTTAAATCGGCATGTCTATCTTCTGGAAAAGTTTAGTTTGGTTTATTGTCACGTGTACTGAGGCACAGTGAAAAGCTTTTGTTGCGTGCTATCCAGTCAGCGGAAAGACAATACATTACAATTACAATCGAGCCATTTACACTGTACAGATACATGATAAGGGAATAATGTTTAGTGCAAGATAAAGCCAGCAAAAATGGCATGGGAAGGGTGATATGGGAGAGCGCCGTGTTTGTGCGTGTGTATGCGCGTGTGTGTGGGTGTGTGTTTGTGTGTGTGTGTACGTGTGTGTGCTTGTGCATATGTGTGCATGCGTGTATGCATGCGTGTGTGTGTGTATGTGTGTGAATAGGAATGTGTGTGTGTGCGCATGTGTGCATGTGCATATGTGTGCGTGCATGTGTGTGCATGCGTCTGTGTGTATATGTGTGTATAGGAATGTGTGTGTATGCACGTGTGTGTGTGTGTGTATGCACGTGTGTGTGTGAATGGTGGTGTGTTAAGCTTCACACCACAGACGGCTGGTGGAAGAGGTGGAAGCTGCCAGTGAAGCTCGGAACTATTTGGTTATATTGCTGCATGGCTGGCTATGGAGTTAATTGACCCAAGAGATGAACTCTGGTTAAGATTTTGTTTTTAAAACAAATTCTTTGACTGTTCAGTTGAGCTAAAGTGTCAGAATGGATGAGCAGACAGAAACTGTGTCAATATTACTTGGCCTTGACAATTGTCTCACTCTATTCCCTCGTCAAATAAATAATTTCCCTGATACCTTATTACAAAGCCACGCCGGCTCCGTTCAGCAAAATCATGGCTACTGCCTTTGACCTGAAAGTTCAGATACGCACTGCATAACATCACCCTCTCTCTCTCTCTCTCTTTCTTTTCTTTCTCTCTCTCTCTCTCTTTTTTTTTTTTTCCCCAAGACTTTATTCGACACAACAAATGATACAGCAGATCAAGTCATAAACAAAAAAGAAATTACATTTTATCAAGTGTCATTATAATATAACATTACAATCATTGTTCACAATACTCTCAACCCCATGCGGTGAGCAGTGCCCACGGAAAACCTCTAAAGGCCCCGTGGACACCGCATGTTCCCTCTCCAGGGACACACGTGCACGGACGTAGGCCCGAAAGAGGGGCAGGCATCCGACTCTAGCCTGACCATCGACCGCCTGCTGCCTGGACCCGCGTATGGCCATCTTGGCCAGGCCCAGGAGTAGACCGACAGGTAGGTCCCACCCTCCCCCACTTGGCTATCCCCACACCCTGCCTTGTGTCCAAACACCCGGATCATGGGACTAAAATGCAACCAGAACTTGAGGAGCAACCCCTTCAGATATTGGTACAGGGGCAGTAGCCTCACACACTCCATATACGCGTGGAACACGGTCTCTTCCTCACCGCAGCAGTTACAGGCTGCCGCCATCCCGTGAACCGACTTTATTACACACCACTGGTCTGCGCAACATTCTCCACCCCAGGTCCACAATGTAAAGGGGGAAGACTCTCTTGTAGAGAGACCCCCACTGGGGACCGCCCCCACCATCAGGTGGTAACACAGACCGCCAAGGCGTGTCCGGACAGAAGACGAAGGCGAGGAGCTGTAGAGTGTGCAGGAGCATCCTGTACAGTGCACGTCTCTCCGTGTCACGGAACGGCACGCTGGGCGGCTCATGTTGTGTCGGCCCGGCCCCCGGGAAATATGCAGGAGTCTGGGCCCGATGAGCAATTCTGGCGGAGTTGGTGTAAGCTCAGTCATAATCACTCTGAGCACACGCATCTCCTCGGCACCCACCGTGACAGGGTGAGGCGTGTGTACTTACAACTCTCTCTCTTTTTTTTTTCTTTTTTTCTTTTTCAAAGACTTTATTCAACACATCAAATAATACAACAGATCAAGTCATACACAAAACAAACTTACATTATATCGTGTCATTATAGTACAACATTACAATCATTATTCACAATACTCTCAACCCCACGCGGTGACCAGCGCCCACGGAAAACCTCCAAAGTCCCCGTGAACACCGCATGTTCCCTCTCCAGGGACACACGTGCACGGACGTAGGCTCTCCTCTCTCTCTCCCTCTCCCTCTCTCTACCCTCTCTCCCCTCTCCCTCTCCCCCTCCCTCTCCCTCCCTCTCCCCCTCCCTCTCCCTCTCCCTCTCCCCCTCCCTCTCTCCCCTCTCCCTCTCCCCCTCCCTCTCCCCCCCCCCTCTCCCCCGCCCCCCATCTCCCCTCCCCCTCTCCCTCCTCCCCTCCCTCCCTCCCTCTCCCCCCTCCCTCCCCCTCACGGTCCTCTATGCCTGACCCAGCAGGGAGTTCAGTGTTTTAGTTGATCAATCAGCTTGCACAAATGTAGTATTTGAATAAGGGATCCAGGCTCCACAGACCATGCTCACCGCATCTCATCACTAATGATTCTTCCTGCTAGAAAGCAGCAAAAGAGCTGGGCCTTCCAATCCCCCTCCCCCCCCAAAAAAATCAATCATTCCCTTATGAATTATTCAGATGTTTGGCTTGGGCCTTGTGAAATATACAGGGAGCATAGCTGAGAATTTTATTTTGTCTCAGTGAGCACACACACAATATAAATAATGAAAATGACAGGGCAAAGTTTTTTTGTGGCTAAAAGGAAATTGGTAAATTCTTTAAAATGCCTTTTTTTCCAGTGAAATCCTTCTTGCTGTGTGACGCAGTTGGTTTTACGTATCCCATTTGTGTTTCCTTGCAATCGGAACTAGTCACTTAAGCAGATTCACTTTGAAGTGTATTCTGTGGGTGACCTACATAAGCAAAACTTGAAAGTTATCAAAAATTCATCTTACATAACATTATCTCTCCTTCATCCCAAATTTCTCAGAAAATATTTTTTTCCCTTGCTCCTTCTCTGGCTCGAGATTTTGTTGCCTATTAGATGCTGCTAAGTAAGGTTAGTCGTATAGTGGAAAGGAATGATGTTCTCCAACGCTTGGTGGGTTTGCAACCTTCCCTCCTCCAGTCTTTTACCCTCTTCATTGATGGCCACAACGCCTTGCAGAGTCACTGGATGCCCTCGAGCACATCATATCGGGCTGCTTGGCAGTGCAAAGAGTCACACTGAGATGGTCTTTATCTGTTCTGCACAATTTTCATCTTCTTCTTCATGGAGCAGGGCTTCTGTGGGCAATTAGTTGAGTTACACCAGGACAGGAAAAATGTTCCCAATATCAGGAAAAATGTTCCCAATGCTGGGCGAGTCCAGAACCAGGGGCCACAGACTTATGCCCCTGTCACATTTAGGAAACCTGAACGGAATCCGCTGGAGACTTTGCGCCCCACCCAAGGTTTCCGTGCGGTTCCCGGAGGTTGCAGGTGGTTGCCGGAGGTTGCAGGTAGTGGAAGCAGGTAGGGAGACTGACAAAAACCTCTGGGAACGGCACGGAAACCTTGGGTGGGACGCAAAGTCTCCAGTGGTTTCCGTTCAGGTTTCCTAAGTGGGATAGGAACATTAGAATAAATGGGAGGTCATTTAAGACTGAGGTGAGAAAAAACTTTTTCACCCAGAGAGTTGTGAATTTATGGAATTCCCTGCCACAGAGGGCAGTGGAGGCCGTCACTGGATGGATTTAAGAGAAAGTTAGATGGAGCTCTAGGGGCTAGTGGAGTCAAGGGATATGGGGAGAAGGCAGTCATGGGTTATTGATAGGGGACGATCAGCCATGATCACAATGAATGGCCTCCTCCTGCACCTACTTTCTATGTTTCTATGTTTCTCGTTCACCAATGCAATTACTTCAGATAATGCTACCAGACCCGGGCACTGAAGCATCAGTTATTCTTCCATGGGCTTGCTAATCCTGTTGGGCCAAATTCCTGGAGATGCCACCACATGGACCTATGGCCACAATTACCTGTTCATTATAGTCTGGCTATTGATGCAGCATTCCCATAGTCAACTGGAAAGTAGAAACAATTTTCGTTGGCTGACTGGAAGATTTTAGACAGTCAGACAAATAAGTTACTACTAGTGAAACTCCTCAAAGAATTACTTCCAGAAATTACAAACGTTTTAATGCCTCGATTACCTATCTCCAGTGATCCACCTCGGCCTTGTCGTAGAGACCTATCTCAAACTTCTGGAGACATCAGGGCAATCGTGAATCATTGGTCATTGGTATTTTACTCACAACCAAATTATTTTATTTTATACACAACTAAACATTGTGTAAAGAGCAAGTGAATGTGTGTTGACACAACATGCTGGAGTAACTCAGCGGGCCAGGCAGCATCTCTGGACAGAAGGAATGGGTGACATTTCTGGTCGAGACCCTACTTTAATTTGGGTTACCTCATATCACTTCTCATTCCTTACAAGCAATATTCGGTTATAGAGTTTCTTCCCATCCAGTTAACATCCAAAGTAAAGGGCCTGTCCCACTGTACGAGGTAATTCACGAGTTCTCCTGAGTTTCCCCTGATTCGAACTCGGAGAATTACGGTAATGGCCACTCCTAGGTACTCGGGGCTCTCGTGGACATTTTTCAACATGTTGAAAAAACTTCACAAGCTTACCGTGTTTCCCAAGTACCTGCCGTTAGCGTTACGAGCCGCTAAAAGACGGCCCCGAGCTCCGATGTACCGGCTATGTACATTCTACGTAATTACCACGAGTTTGATTTTTTTTAAACTCGGGAGAGCTCTTGGGTAAACTCGTATAGTGGGACAGCCCCTTTTGAGACAAGAGGCTGGAGTAACTCAGCGTTACAGGCAGCATCTCTGGAGAGAAGGAACTGGCGACGTTTTGTGTCGAGCCACTTCTTCAAACCCAGCATCCAAGGGATCAGTTACCACATGTACGATGAAGGTTTGCAGTCCCTGCGGGCATCTTGGAATGGAGTTCTACATCTCTGGCAAGTGACTGGAGCTCAGAATCTTACTCTGGTTCCTCTGCCTCCAATCTCCACTAACGAAAGGAAGAAGGAACATTTGTACCGCACGCTCAGCATCTTCTGTCATGCTTTCAAGCTAATCAGTGCTCGCAATCTTTAGACACTGTGGGAATAACTTGGTGGAAAAGACTACTGGGGCAAACCAGAACTGACTACTGTGGTGAGGCACCAAAGGGTGGCAGATCATTTGAGATTCTAGACTAGCAAGGGATGAAAAGGGGCACTAGCCCCGTCAGATAGTTCCAACTCATTATTCAATGAATAATTAAATTTCCTAAATTAAAGAAAACTTCAAGAACTATTGAGGAAAATAGTTTTGATTGATATGTCTTTTTCTTTGTGGATTATTTTAAGAAGAGATTACATAGTTAGGCTTGCATTTTTAATCCCCTTCAATTAGTAAAATGACCAAAAAAGGAAATTCCAAGCACACACCATTGAACAGAATGTAACATCAAGCCACACCATCAGACAATGGGAGACTTGATGTAAAAGTGGGGAATGAAGAAGATTCTGTAAAAAAATTGGAGGGAGAGTAGGGTCTCGACAGGCCTTCGGATTATTGCCAGGGTTTCAAAGGTCTTGGCGTAGAATGCCTAAAATCGTGGATGTGGAAGGCTAGGATTGAAGGAGTGCAGAGACCCTAGTGCGTTGTGAGACTGTGCTGGTGGCTTAGGTGAGAGGGCGTCGTGAACCTGTGTCTGGATTTGTAAATAACTACCAGAATTTTAAAACCCAGGTATTGCTGAACCATGAGCAAACATAGGTCAGTGAGCACAGGGGTGATGGGTGAACAGGACTTAATACAAAGCGGGAGGACGGCAAGCCTTTAATTGCTTGCTTGCTGAGAAAAAAAAAAATCAGTGCATGTTGGAGTACAGTAATAAGGCCCTCATTTTGCAGTGTTCTGATGCCTCATGCCCTCTTGTACATAACATGCATTGTTTATGGCTCCCACAGTAATAAAGTGTACAAAAGACCCTCATTATAATGTAGCTTTCAGTGTAATGGGGCTTTTCTACGACTCCCAAAAGGGAGCATTATAGTGAAGAACTGCTATTTAATGCTCGACTATTGGTGGTTTGGGTCTCGGAGCGGCAGCAACTGCTTGGAGCCCCGGAATTAAAGATAACAAATTTAACCCCCGAGCTGCCGGTCGCTATCAAAAACCTTAAGGATAACGCTTTCTGACCAAAATCTCATGCGTATTATGAATGATGGACTTGGTCAGTGAAAAAATCGTCACTTAAATAATCTTGGAACTAATTAGGAAGTTAAGGGTTGGCAAGTTATTAACCGTTAATCTACACAGTTGCACCTGCACCAAGAGAGTTCGGGAATAAAATAAAAGGCAATAAGATTTCGACAGATTAGGGTATAGACATAAACTTGACAAATACAGTCCTTTAGGACTGCCTGACTAAATCAGCATAATGTGAGTGGGAAGCAGTGTGCCATTCAGGTAATGGATGGGGATGATTGGCAGCTGAGCATGCTGAATTCTGGCCCATTTCCCTATCATTTTGGTGCCTATCAGTTACAATTTGCAACATGGAGTGTCAGTAATGAAAAATAATGCTGACCCCTGCTCCTAGCCTGGGGCCTGCGTGCGGCTTTGTGCTTCATTTCTGAGTGCAGACGCCCGTTTCAGTGAGCGAGTGGAAGGGTTTGTGCAATTGAACATCCTGCATTCAGATGTTGCCTTGGGATGAGCGGCGGGGAGCTGGGCAGCTCAGTGTTGGAGCCTCTTGCCCAGCCTCATGGCATCGGGGTTTGAAATTCACTGTGGCATTTCTAACGGACTCTCTGAAACGTGAGCCTTGTCTGCCTTCGTTAGGTGGTAAGAAGCCAGCTTCTCATGGCACCCAGTGTAACTTGTCTTGAAACAGCGACTTGAGGCATCGGGAAATATGCAGATGGACACAAAAAGCTGGAGTAAAGGGCCTGTCCCACGAACATGCGATTACATGCGTCTAGCGCGACCAAACGTGGTGGCTTGAGGCGTACGGCCTCACGGGGCCGGTCCCACTTCCAACCGCGGAGCCGTCTGTAGTTGTGCGGGGCTGGTCCCGACATCATACTCACCAATCAGCTGGGCAAGAGGCGGGCCGACTGAATTTGGATGTTGCACGGCATCGGGCGGTGACGTCATCACGCAATGACACGCTGGGCGGTGATTTCATCACGCAACGCCATGCGCTAGGCGTACCCAGTCAAGACGCTGTGTACGGCGTCGAGACGCTGCGTACGCCCGTCGAGGCGCTGCGTACGGCCTTAATGTGGCTGCGGGCCAACAGGCCGTTCCCGCGCTGAATTTTTGGACAGTGTCAGTTTTTCGGACGCTCCGCACAACTCCATACGGTTCCGGCGATCAAAGTGGGACTGGCCCCGCGAGGCCGTATGGCTCAAGCGACCACGTTAGGTCGAGCTCGCCGCATGCTGGAGGGACAGGCCCTGTATTCAAGGCAGAAGGCTTGTTTGCATCTGATGCTGAAAGTCGATGGGAGTCCTGATAGGACTCTCTGGTCAGAGTATAGGAGCATGTCCTATGGGAGAGTATATAAAGGAGTATACAAAGTTATGAGAGGCATAGAGACGGAGACTGTTCAGAACCTTTTTCTGGGTGGAAATGTTTCAGACCTGAGGAAATAGTTTTAATGTCGGAGGAGGGGGAGGGGGAGGGGGGGCTAAGTTTAACTGAGATGTATGGGGCATGTCTATGTGATGGGTGGTGGGTGGGTGCCCTGGAAAGTGCTGACAGGGGTGGTGGTGGAAGCAGATATGATATTAGCATTTAATTAGGCACATTGGTATACAGGGAATGGAGGGATATGGCATCATGTTCGGCACAGTTAATGTAGACCGAAGGGCATGTTCCTATGCTGTACTGTTCTACAGTGCCCTCCATAATGTTTGGGACAAAGACCCATCATTTATTTATTTGCCTCTGTACGCCACAATTTGATATTTATAATAGAAAAAAATCACACGTGGTTGCAGTGCACATTGTAAAATTTTATTGAAGGCCATTTTTATACATGTTGATTTCACCGTGTAGAAATTACAGCTGTGTTTATACATGGTCCTCCCATTTCAGGGCACCATAATGTTTGGGACACATGGCTTCACAGGTGTCTGTAATTGCTCAGGTGTGTTTAATTGCCTCCTTATCAGCACCTAGTCTTTCAATCACCTTTGGAAACTTTTATTGCTGTTTATCAACATAAGGACCAAAGTTGTGCCAATGAAAGTCAAAGAAGCCATTATGAGACTGAGAAACAAGAATAAAACTGTTAGAGACATCAGCCAAACCATAGGCTTACCAAAATCACCTTTTTGGAACATCATTGAGAAGAAAGAGAGCTTATTAATCACAAAGGGATTGGCAGGCCAGGGAAGACCTCCATAGCTGATGACAGAAGAACTTCAAGAGTTCAGAGTCTTTCCTTTGAACATCACAGAGGACACTATCAAGTTGTCTTATTTTAGGCCAACATAAACATTACAATTCGTCAGTATAAAAATTCTCATCCTATCACTGATGCTCACAATTTCATAATAAATGAAAATCCCCAAACACCTGTCCGACAGATCAGAACCACTCTTCAGTAATCAGGTATGGATTTGTCAATGACCACTGTCAAAAGAGCAATCACAGTTCTGGAAAAAGGTCTTGTTGCAGATGAGGCAAATATTAACTTGTATTAGAGTGACGGCAAGAGCAAAGTATGGTGGAGAGAAGGAACTGCCCAAGATCCAAAGCATGCCACCTCATCTGTGAAACACGGTGGTGGGGGTGTTATGGCCTGGGCATGTATGGCTGCTGAAGGTACTGACTCACTTATCTTCATTGATGATACAACTGCTGATGGTAGTAGCATAATTAATTCTGAAGTGTATAGGCACATCGTATCTGCACAAGTTCAAACAAATGCCTCAAAACTCATTGGCCAGCAGTTCATTCCACAGCAAGACAATGATCCCAAACATACTGCTAAAGCAACAAAGGAGTTTTTCAAAGCTAAAAAATGGTTAATTCTTGAGTGGCCAAATCAATCACTCGATCTAAACATAATTGAGCATGCCTTTTATATGCTGAAGAGAAAAGTGAAGGGGACTAGCCCCCAAAACAAGCATTGGCAAAAGATGGCTGCAATACAGGCCTGGCAGAGCATCACCAGAGAAGAAACCCAGCAACTGGTGATGTCCATGAATCGCAGACTTCTAGCAATCATTGCATGCAAAGGATATGCAACAAAATACTAAACATGACTACTTTCACATGCATGGCATTGCTGTGTCCCATACATTATGGTGCCCTGAAATGGGGGGACTATGTATAAACACTGCTGTAATTTCTACATGGTGAAACCAAAATGTATAAAAATGGCCTTTAATAAAATCTGAGTGAGGGATAAATATTGGACAGGGCACTTGATGAGAACTCGCTTGCCTTTTTACTCACCAGCCTCAGAGGGATGCACAAGGCCTCAAGGGCCTGTCCGACTTACGTGAACTGGGTACGCAAATTACGGGACCTCGTGGTCGCGTTGAGGCGAGACGTTGCGTCACGCCAGGGTCTTGGGCCTGTCCCACTTTGGCCGTCAGTTCCGCAACAGGCCGTTGCCGCGCGAAGATTTTGTTTGGAGCAGCGCGCGATGTCGCGCACAACTACATACCCCTCCGCGCTCCTCTGTGGGACCAGCCCCGCACGGCCATACGATGCCCGTGCACCTCAACGCGACGATGAGGTCGTGTAATTTGCGTGCCAAGGACACGTAAGTGGGACAGGCCCTTTAGTTTAAAGTGTGATCTGGGAGATAGCATCTTGATCAGTGTTGCACAACCTCTGCATGCAACGAGCGAACTTGATTTCTAGCTCAACTCACTGCAATGGGATTCAAACCTATAACCTTCTGACTCAGCAGTGAGAATGTTACTGTCAGATCGGACTAAGGCAGGCCCCTATTACCACCGACGTGGGGAGCAGCAACCATTTAGCACCACGATTCTCCTCCAACTTTAAAACAGCCAGCAGTGAACCAGGAGCATGTTCTGTTGCATTTGGCACAGTCTCTGAGTGGGAGGGGGATTTTTTTAGTGAAGAAATGGAGTAGTTGACCAGTGACCTTCAGCAAGGGATGACTTCACACCGCTTAGCAGAGATGTCAGCCAGCTGGACATGTATGGAACAGCCAGTCAAGGGATGGGTTGTAGGCTGAACCTTGTGGCTTATTATTGGCAGGATTACAATGGGTGGTTCCTGTGGACAAACATCTGTTATTGCGAAATAATATTAAGTCATATTTTTAATTGCAATATTAAAAAAAAGGTTTTGTTTTCAATAAATATCTGAAGTATTGTCCATAGCCAGCCTGCAGGAAGTTATCGTAACAAATGGTACTGGCAAAGCGTTCAGGTCAGGAGAATCCAGGGCAATGATGTTTACGCAGCAGTGGTGCAGCAGTAGAGTTGCTGCCTTATGCCCCTGTCCCACTTAGGTCTTGCCTTCCACCACCTGCAACCTCCGGCAACCACCTGCAACCTCCGGCAACCACCTGCAACCTCCGGCAACCACCTGCAACCTCCGGCAACCACCTTCAACTAGCACCGCAACCGGCTTCGACTAAAAAATTACCGATTTTTAAAACGGCAACCTATTTTTAGTCGCAGCCGGTTTTGAATTGTTTGAAATAATCGCCGGAACATAGAAGAAGCGGAAACCACTTTCGACCATTAGGGAGACTGACAAAAACCTCCGGGAACCTCCAGGAACCGCTCGGAAACCTTGGGTGGGGCGCAAAGTCTCCAGAGGTTTCCGCTCAGGTTTCCTAAGTGGGACGGGGGCATTACAGCGCTTACAGCACAAGAGGCCCGGGTTCAACCCCGACTATGGGTGCCATCAGTGTGGAGTTTGTATGTGTGGGTTTTCCCTGAAATCTTCAGTTTCCTCCCACACTCCAAAGACATACAGGTTTGTAGGTAAATTGGCTTGGTATAAATGTAAATTATCCCTAGTGTGTGTAGGACAATGTTTGGGGATCGCTGGCCAGTGCTGCCTTGGTGGGTCGAAGGGCCTGTTTCTGCGTTGTATCTCTAAACTAAACTAAACTAAGCACAACTTTCAAGTCAGGAGAATTCAGAGCAGTTGGCCTTTACATGCGAATGTGCTGCTGCAGGAAAATGCGTGCAAATGGGACACATGGGATTGTTCTGAATGTTGGCATCAACTCGATGGGCTGAGTGGCCTCCTTCAAAGCTGTAAGTCTCTGGGTGTGAAACTTGCCTTCTGCTCAGCTCATGCTGTGTGTAAGGATGCTTCATTTGACTGCTGCGTAACGTTACAATGTGCGGGGGTCCCAGACGTTTTACCAGACCCCCTCAGCACTCCAGAACGTTGCACCATGCTTGCAAGCAAGAAAGGTTTATGCAAGCAGGGTGTGGGGGAATTCCCTGGTTCTAAATCAGTTGTGGCTACCGCACCAGAAGAGGCCACATAGCCCTTTGTACTAGTGTCCAGACCAGTGGACGTGTATTTGTAGAAACAAGGAACTGCAGATGCTGGTTAATGCACAAAAGGGCACAAATTGCTGGAGTAAGTCAATGATTCAGGAGAACATGGATTAGTGACGTTTCGGCTCAAGATCCTTTTCAACCCGAAATGTCACCTATCCATGTTCTCCAGAGATGCTGCCTGACTCGCTGAGTTACTCCAGCACTTTGTGGCCTGGTGCGTATTTGTCTCTGCTTCAGATGTTGTTCAGATTTTCCAGTTCAGAGAGCAATGCTCTCTGCTTTAACCTCTCCCTCTGCCAAGTACTCCACCAACCATCTGTGTAAATACATATTTCTCAGGCTCTCTCCTCACTGCCAACAGATAACTCACTTGCAGAACATTTATGGTTTTCAAAAACACTCTTATTCATCTTATTGCAGCCACCGTCAATGATATCCCACCACAAATCATATCTTCCCTTTCTGCTTTCTGCGGAGACCACTCTCTCCATTCCACCCTCCCTTCCCCTGCAACCACAAGAGACGTTAGACCTGGCCACTTCCATCCAGGGATGCCAACAGCTCTTCCAAGTGAGACCGAGATCCAGTTGCATCTCTTCCAACCTCGCCTATTGTATTTGGTGCTCCTGATGTGCTCTTCCCCACATCAGGGGAGCCAAGAGTAAACTAGATGATGGTTTTCCGAGCGGCTGGACCAACGGATACAGTAGATGAGGTTGGAGGAGGTGCAAGTGAACCTCTGCCTCACCTGAAAGCACTGTCGGGGTTCTTGCACTGGGTCGAGGGAGGAGGTAAATGGGCAGGTGTGGTATCTCCTGCGGTTGCCACGGGAGGTGCCCGGGGAGGCAGGAAGCATGTTGGAGGCAGGGAACATGTTCCCGATGTTCGGGGAGTCCACAACTGGGGGCCTCAGTTTAAGAATAAGGGGTAGACCATTTAGAACGGAGGTGAGAAAAAACTTTTTCACCCAGAGAGTTGTGAATCTGTGGAATTCTCTGCCTCAGAAGACAGTGGAGGCCAGTTCTCTGGATACTTTCAAGACAGAGCTAGATAGGGCTTTTAAAGATAACGGAGTCAGGGGATGTGGGGAGAAGGCAGGAACGGGGTATCGATTGGGGATGATCAGCAGTGATCACAGTGAGTGGCGGTGCTGGCTCGAATGGCCAAATGGCCTACTCCTATTGTCTATTGTCTATTGTATTGGGAGGGGCTGGTTTGGGTGGGAAGGGAGTTTCTGTGGAAGGAAGAAAGGGATGGAGATGGGAGGATGTGACTAGTGGTGGTTAGTAGGTTAATGTGCCACTGTAAATTGCCTCCAGTGTGTGGGATCCGGGGGGCTGAAAATGGAACGGGATCAAAGTGGAATAAGTGTAAAAGTGAGTGGTTGGCATGAGGTCTGTGGGCCCAAGGGCCTGCTTCTGTGATGTATCTTTCTATGTCACTATGGCTCACTATGAAATTGAGCTCAGATGAGTTGAGTAGGTGAGTTCGCAATAACAAGGGAATAATACTTAAGTAAGTAAGTTTATTGGCCAAGTCTTCACATACAAGGAATTTGCCTTGGTGCTCTGCCCACAAGTAACAACATGACATACAGTGACAGTTATGAATGACTCAGAAAACACTAAACATTAATAATAATTATAAAACATTAATGATAAAACACCATTGATCAAGCATGTGAACCAACAAAATACCAGATCGAAGGGAGGCGACAGAATTTTGGCTTTTGAGTAGAGCAACTACTCGTGGATAAAAACTGTTTTTATGTCTGGCTGTGGCAGCTTTGATAATCCGGAGTCGCCTTCCAGAGGGAAGTGATTCAAAGAGTTTGTGGCCAGGGTGAGAGGGGTCAGAGATGATCTTGCCTGCTCGCTTACTTGTTTGCAAGTCGCCATGAACAAGTGGACCCACAGTTTGGTTGTAATGCTACTGGTGGTCAAATGGACAGTCCGGTGTTTAAGAAGGAACTGCAGATGCTGGAGAATCGAAGGTTACACAAAAAAGCTGGAGAAACTCAGCGGGTGCAGCAGCATCTATGGAGTGAAGGAAATAGGCAACGTTTCGGGCCGAAAGCCTTCTTCAGACAGTCCGGTGGTTTGTGCTGAAGGATGAACATTTCAGCAGATGTGGGGGGGGGGGGGGGGGGGGTGTCTGTTTCAGTGCTGCCGACAGCACTCTAATTTTGCAACGGGGAAGTGGAGGAAATTAAAGGGTGTATAGGCAACAATAATAGCCGATAAAAGTCTGTGTAAACTCCAGAACTGAGGGAACACGATCTCTACAGAGGATAACAACATGAATCTCAAGTCGACTTCAGTGGTGGGGGTGGGAATTTGAGAGATTGCGAGAGAAAATCGAGAGAAGGAGCAAGGCATGGGGACAGTGCGCAGCAGCTGAGGCTCAGATATTGGTGATTCATTCTGAGGGCTGTTTTAGCCCTCATACAATATTCATTCTGGTTGTGGACGCGCTCCATAATTGCCATCTCCAGTCTTGAATTATTTATACGCTGGGCCACTCAGATACGCTCATTTGCTGATACCTAGAATAACATTGAACAAGTAGATCCCAAACACTGTAATGCTGCTACTTTGCATTAAATAGCAGGATTGTATTACATAAGATGTGAGGCATTGGCCTCTGTGCATGTTATTCACCTTGGAACTGATACAATTTCAGTATTTATAATATGTTTATGACTCATTCCTCTCCTCCTGGCTCTCAGTATTGAGAGACCTCAGTAGAAAATTTTGACATAACTTAAACAAATATTCACCCTTTTTATATATATGTATATATATATATATATATATGTATATATATACACACACACACACACACACATATATATATATACACACACACACACACACACATACACACATATATACACACATATATATAAACATATATACACACATATATATATACATAAATATACACACATATATATATACATATATACACACACATATATATACATATATACACACACACACATATATACATATATACATATATATATATATATATATATATATACACATATATATACACACACACACACATACACACACACACATACACATATGTATGTGTATATGTATATATATATATATATATATATATATATATATATATATATAAAAGTGTAAAAATTGAACTGGAAGCCATTACCGTATAATTACAGATCATTAGATCCTTTATCCTAATAATACTTTAGAGATGATTTCCTTAAAAAAGATGAGAAGTCTATCACAATTTGCATTTGTTAAGAGCCCCTTTAATGCAGAAGAGGATGATAGATCGTGAAGGTTGGTTTGGCAGGGATTAGCAAAGGTGGGGTCGTGGAGGGATCAGGATGGAGGGTTGGGCTTTGTGGAACTGAAGCAGATGGGGCCGAGACTGCACAGTAATCCAAAGCTTTTGTTGTGGGCCTGGCCATTCAACACCCTGATTGCGCCAAGGTCCAATGGCCTAGCTAAATATGATCTATTGCACATTTTCCATGTTCTACATTGCCTTTGATGTCTCATTCTCACACCTTGCCCTTCCTTATCTCTGTGTCTCCCTCTCCCCTGACTCTCAGTCTGAAGAAGGGTCTTGATCCGAAACATCACGCATTCCTTCTTTCCAGAGATGCTGCTTGTCCCGCTGAGTTACTCTAGAATTTTGTGTCTATCACCGATGTATGGGTTGAATGATGGGACAAGGTGCCATGGTAGATGCTAGCTCTCAGTACATTGATTTCCGAATGAATTGCTGGTAGTGGAATGAAGAGAAATGCCTTCTCTTGCACATTGTTGAAATAGTTGAAAGCACGTCATGTTGTTAGTTAAGTAAGCACGCGGGTACAGCAGGCAGTGAAGAAAGCTAATGGCATGTTGGCCTTCATAACAAGAGTTTGGAGCAAAGAGGTCCTTCTGCAGTTGTACAGGGCCCTGGTGAGACCACACCTGGAGTATTGTGTGCAGTTTTGGTCTCCAAATTTGAGGAAGGACATTCTTGCTAATGAGGGAGTGCAGCGTAGGTTCACCAGGTTAATTCCCGGGATGGCGGGACTGTCATATGTTGAAAGAATGGAGCAACTGGGCTTGTATACACAGGGAATTAGAAGGATGAGAGGGAATCTTATGTAAAATTATTAAAGGATTGGACACACTAAATGCAGGAAACATGTTCCCGATGTTGAGGAGTCCAAAACCAAGGGCCACAGTTCAAGAATAAGGGGTAGGCCATTTAAAACAGAGATGAGGAAAAACCTTTTCACCCAGAGAGTTGTGAATCTGTGGAATTCGCTGCCTCAGAAGGCAGTGGAGGTTGATTCTCTGGATGCTTTCAAGAGAGAGTTAGATATAGCTCTTATAGATGGCGGAAGTCAAGGGATATGGGGAGAAGACAGGAACGGGGTACTGATTGTGGATGATCAGCCATGATCGCAGTGAATGGCGGTGCTGGCTCGAAGGGCCGAATGGCCTCCTCCTGCACCTATTGTCTATTGTCTATTGTCAGAATACGGTTTTGCAGGCAGCCATGATGCAGAAATTGGTTTTGATGTTACCTGAGCAAGTTAATTCCAATTTTCTGCTCATGATCACCAATCAGTGACCACAGTAACACTCACACTGTGTGACTGGGTGCAATTGATGTTACTGGGAGATGGAGCAGTGGTGCAGCGGTAGAGTTGCTGCCTTACAGAGCTTACAGCGCAGGAGACTCTGGTTCGATCCCGGCTACTGGTGCCGTCTGTACGGAGTTTGCACATTCTCCCCGTGACCGCATGGGTTTTCTCTGAGATCATCGATTTCCTCCCACACTCCAAAGACGTACAGGTTTGTAGGTTGATTGGCTTGGTATAAATGTTACATTTTCTCTAGTGTGTGTCGGGCAGTGTTAATGTGCGGGGATCGCTGGTCGGCATGGAATTCCAGAAGCCGAAGGGCTTGTTTCCATGTTGTAGCTTTGAACTAAACTAATCTCCCACTTCACTGTCTGAGGTTGTGGACCTGCAGTATCAGGACAGCCATGGACGGTCTCAGCAGTGACTGTGACTGACTGAACATCACTTTGGTATCATATCTCAGGGAAGATTCAAGATTCAAGAGAGTTTATTGTCATGTGTCCCAGATAGGACAATGAAATTCTTACTTTGCTTCAGCACAACAGAATATAGAAGGCATGAATACAGAACAGATCAGTGTGTCCATATACCATTGTATAAATATATACACACATGAATGAATAAAACAGATAAAGTGCAAATAAACAGATAATGGGCTATTAATGTTCAGTTTTGTTTGAGTTGAGTTTAATAGCCTGATGGCTGTGGGGAAGAAGCTGTTTCTGAACCTGGACGTTGCAGTCTTCAAGCTCCTGTACCTTCAACCTGAAGGTAGCGGGGAGATGAGTGTGTGGCCAGGATGGTGTGGGTCCTTGATGATGCTGCCAGCCTTTTTGAGGCAGCGACTGCGATGGATCCCCTCGATGGTAGGGAGGTCAGAGCCGATGATGGACTGGGCAGTGTTTACTACTTTTTGTAGTCTTTTCCACTCCTGGGCGCTCAGGTTGCCGAACCAAGCCACGATGCAACCGAAGCAGACATCGAGTGCGGTTGTACCGGGTGTACAAACGGTAACCTCGGCAAGGGTCATTGCATAGTGTGGATGGGGGAGGGAGGGTTCATCTTGCCATCCCACTGCTGCTGGCTGCGCTGATTGCTTAATTAAGGTTAATTAAGGTTCTCCAAAGTGAAACAGTTTGTGTAGATGCCAGTGATGTCAGCTTGTGGGAGCTAGCGTTGCTGTTGACTGGCAACTGCAGGGAATGCCACTCGAGTCAGATTATTGTTGTGTGTGAAAATGCTCAAATTCTTCCCAACATAACCATATAACTATATAACAATTACAGCACGGAAACAGGCCATCTCGGCCCTACAAGTCCTTGCCGACACAACTTTTTTTCCCTTAGTCCCACCTGCCTGCACACATACCATAACCCTCCATTCCCTTCTCATCCATATGCCTATCCAATTTATTTTTAAATGATACCAACGAACCTGCCTCCACCACTTCCACTGGAAGCTCATTCCACACCGCTACCACTCTCTGAGTAAAGAAGTTCCCCCTCATGTTACCCCTAAACTTCTGTCCCTTAATTCTGAAGTCATGTCCTCTTGTTTGAATCTTCCCAACATATGGAGTAATTCATTAGAACATTTCAACACTTCCTCACAGAAATATCCAACAGCCATTCTCGACCCTTCTATCCTCTCTCCAGCGTTGCGGCCTGTCTTGCCGAGTTACTCCAGCACTTTGTGTCTATCTGTGGCGTAACCCAGCATCTGCAGTTCCTTCCTACAGATCCCTTATACACCAGTCACGCCACTGTACTGTTTACATCAAGAATCATGTCGGAAATTGAAAAGACATGTTTCTAATGCAAATGACCACCCATTCGAAAGGGACGTTTAAACCTTTTAATATACAAGCTGGAGTTCTGTAGGATGACAGGTTGCATCTGCATTGCCTTTAGCTTCAAGGCATGCTGATCATTTATGCTTCTCACTTTCTAAAGCAATGTCAATGGTACTGTATGGCAGAGACAGTCCAGGCCAGTTTCAGTTCAGGGTTTTAAGAAGGAACTGCAGATGCTGGAAAATTGAAGGTACACCAAAAAGCTGGAGAAACTCAGCAGATGCAGCAGCATCTATGGAGCGAAGGAAATAGGCAACTTTTCGGGCCGAAACCCTTCTTCAGTTCAGGGTTAGTATGATGGGTGTTGAGCTTGGACTGTGGGAAAGGAGAAGATTCTGGGTTATAACATGTTTTACATTGCATTCACATCCTTCTCTGGATCGACAGAGTGTGTGACAGTGGGTGGGGAAAAAGCATTTCAGTGGCTGTTCTTGGGGTGCTGGCTGCAAAACTGGGAGTTCAACTGCCTTTAACATCAGTAAAATGCAGAAGAACATTGCAATGCAATCCACGATTGCCCAAATATTGATTAGTAATTGTACAGAAGGAATAGGTGACGGTTCGGGTCGAGACCCTTCAGACTTCTCGACCGAAACATCTCCAGAGATGCTGCCTGTTACTGGAGTTACTCCAGCATTTTGTTTCTATCTTCGGTGTAAACCAGCATCTGCAGTTCCCTCCTGCACAGTAATTGTACAGAATTACTGCTCAGCAGCATGGAAAACATTGGCTGCAGTCCTTGCTACCACACCCTAGGTATTTGGTAAGGCCAGATTGTCTTGCACGAGGTAGTACATAGAGTCTCTTTAAAAGCCAAAGGGCACAACAATAACAGAGCAGAACAGCTTTGCTGGCAGGTATAAAGTTCTCCCCCCCCCTCCCTCCCTCCGTCTCCTCCCTGTGGACCACTTGGACTCCCAAATATTTCTTCCTCCCTCTCCACTCACATTCCATCCTCTGGCTTCACAATTCACAACTCTTCAATCCTTCAGTCTCACACCTTTTTTTTCCATCTCTGGTTGTTTTCCTTCCCCCCCCCCCCCCCCCCCCCCCCCCCCCCCACAATCAGCCTAAAGAAGGATCCCAACCTGAAACATCACCTATCCATGTTCCCCAGGGTTGCTGCCTAACCTGTCAAGCTACTGTAGCATTTTGTTTCCTTTTGCTAAACCAGCACCTGCAGTTCCTTGTTCCCTCATGAAGTTTAAATTGTTAGATAGAATTAGATAGAAAATAGGTGCAGGAGGAGGCCATTCGGCCCTTCGGGCCAGCACTGCCATTCTTTGTGATCATGGCTGATCGTACCCAATCAATAGCCCGTGCGTGCCTTCTCTCCATATCCCTTAATTCCACTAGCCCATAGATCTCTATCTAACTCTCTCTTAAATCCATACAGTGATTTGGCCTCCACTGCCCTCTGTGGCGGGGAATTCCACAAATTCACAACTCTTTAGGTGAATTTTTTTTTCCTCACCTCAGTCTTAAATGGCCTCCCCTTTATTCTAAGATGACTTACAGTTGACTTGCAGTCAGACTAGATTACATGTTCTCACCACATTTCCCCCACTTCTACTGGCTGTACTGGTGTGTAGTTTCTTGATACATGGAGTAGCTGTTGGCCAGTTATTATAACATGGGCTTCACTGAGCAAGGTCTTGATCCGATGGCAATCGGGGACCAAGTCGACCAGAGGCCACCTTAGGCAGTGGAGCGAGAGGGGCACTTTGGGGCAAGCACATAGAAACATAGAAATTAGGGGCAGGTGTGGGCCATTCGGCCCTTCGAGCCTGCACCGCCATTCAATATGATCATGGCTGATCATCCAACTCAGTATCCCGTACCTGCCTTCTCTCCATACCCCCTGACCCCCTTAGCCACAAGGGCCACATCTAACTCCCTCTTAAATATAGCCAATGAACTGGCCTCAACTTCCTTCTGTGGCAGAGATCACCAGAGATTCACCATGTGCATGAGAATATAACTAACAAAAGATAAAGGTACCATGGAGAAAGGCATGTTTAAGAAAGAACTGCTGATGCTGGAAAAATCGATGGTAGACATTTCGTCTTGTCTACCTTCGATTTTTCCAGCATCTGCGGTTCCTTCTTAAACATTTCGTCCCTTGTCTACCCATGGAGAAAGGTATGAGATTTAGGGTGGACCATTTGCGAATGTTTCTATGCCATCATTGTAGTTCATTTCATCCCTCCTGGAGAATCCAATTACCTAATCACTGGACATGTTACAAGCAATTATTCAGGGTGGTGCAATGCTAACAAAAACATCTAACCATAAACCAGCTGGGGTTTTACAGAAGGATTGAGTCATTATTATTGGAACTGCATTTTCTTGTACCTTATTTCAATTTCTATTGAATCACACTTTCCTAGAACTGGCTAATCTGTGAAACTGCCAAAGATTAGAGGACAAAGCTCTTGTCATCATTTTGAAACAGAAACACACAGAAGACACATTTTACAATTTTGCAATAGAAGAGTGGATTAGCATTGCCCCCTTTATAAAGTTTCTCAGAAGTGTGGATGAGCTAGCCATTGGCAGCCATTTCAGGATGGAAATAGCAGTGAGACGGGAAAATGTAACTGACATCCTCGGTGGAGGATATTTGGTTTAGTTTAGTTTAGTTTGGAGATACAGCGCGGAAACATGCCCTTTGGCCCACCGAGTCCGCACCTCCCTGCAGTCCCTGCACATTAACACACACTAGGGACTGACTGTAAGTGCATCAATGGACTGCACACTTTGATGCAGACCCAGTCCTGGCCTTCTTCATATGACCATTCACCAAAGTCGTCGTTTCTTCCAGTGCTGAGCACAATGTCCTTGGAGAACTCACTAGGATGTTGTCATCAGGATTGGAAAGACCCCAAGTTGCTGTTGCTTTGATGGTCTCACTCAGGTCTGTTTGCATGCCCCTGTTGTGGTATTTAGTCAAACAGGCATGGAAGATTCCTCCTTATCTCCAAATACCCTTCTTCCTGATGCCTTTTCCACTTGTTAGTTATTCTCTCACTGGAAAGAAAATATTTTGAGAGGACAACATGTCAGTAATAGCCTAAATGACTCCTTTGACCAAGTAGGACTTTGCAATGTTGTGAATTTCATTGTTCCATCACAGTATTTATTTTTTTACCTGAAAGCGATAACGTTTGATGAACTGTGGTACCCAGGCAATGACAGTCATGAGGTATCGCATCACATTGCCCATGTCAGCGGGACATTTGACTGTGAAGAGCATCACAGCTGAGCCTACCTGACCTCATCTATTGCCCCTTTGCACTGTGAGATCAGGAATCCCAATTGTCACCTGTTCCAAATTAGTGTTGGACTGCCTCGAGCACAGAATTAATACTAATCATTCCAAATTAGACTTTAAGTAACCTCGATACTCATATTGGTCCAGGGTTTAAAGTATTCCACCACTCCCCATCTTATGGTGTGAGTGAGGCAGAGGTTGATCATAGAAACATAGAAAATAGGTGCAGGAGGAGGCCAATCGGCCCTTCGAGCCAGCACCGCCATTCATTGCAATCATGGCTGATCGTTCCCAATCAATAACCCATGCCTGCCTTCTCCCCGTATCCCTTGATTCCCTAGAGCTCTATCTAACTCTCTCTTAAATCCATCCAGAGATTTGGCCTCCACTGCCCTCTGTGGCAGGAAATTCCACAAATTCACAACTCTGAGGTGTGAAAAAACGTTTTTTCTCACCTCAGTCTTAAATGGCCTCTCCTTTATTCTAAGACTGTGGCCCCTGGTTTTGGACTCACCCAACATTGGGAACATTTTTCATGCATCTAGCTTGTCCAGTCCTTTTATAATTTTATATGTTTCTATAAGATCCCCCCTCGTCCTTCTAAATTCCAGTGAATACAAGCCCAGTCTTTTCAATCTTTCCTCATATGACAGTCCCGCCATCTCAGGGATCAATCTCGTGAACCTACTCTGCACTGCCTCAATCAAAAGGATGTCCTTCCTCAAATTAGGAGACCAAAACTGTACACAATACTCCAGATGTGGTCTCACAAAAGCCCTATACAACTGCAGAAGAACCTCTCTCCTCCTATACTGAAATCCTCTTGTTATGAATAATGATCGATAGGGGTTGTATTAGTAGGTCAATTGCTTATAGTCTGCAGGTGAGAGGTAGTATCTAGGAAGAATTGATGGGAACGTGGAGAGGAAAGAAATTGATTAACGTAGGATTAACGGGTAGTTGATGGTCAACAAGAACTTGGCTTCCAAGTTGTGTTACCCCATGACTCTCATTTCATTTTTTCATTGTTCATTTCAATGACTTTCATTGTTCTATCTGAAACATATGACAATAAAACACTCTTGACTCTTGACTCTCTCCACGACACACATCATTCTGCAAAGTGAAAGAAAGTTGGGAGGCATGATGGAACTCGTCGAAATGATGGTTGAAATGATCCCCCACCAAAAAGGGTATGATTGCAATATCTCCCTGGTCGACATCAATTTACAGTGAAAACCATTCTCCATTGATTGTGTCTTTCCCGGACCACAGAGCAATGGAAGAAGCGGCCCGTTTATTTGTTAACAATGACAAAGCCACACTCATAAACTGTGACATGTTACATTAATTTATAGGTGCTGAGTGACTTATTAAAAGTGACAAGTAAATTCTAACAGGGAATGTTGTCTGCTGTGAAGAATGATTTGTTTTTTCTCTTGCATTTGACTATGATTTGTTGACAGGCAGAGTTATGGATTATGGGATCTGAACACAAGTCTCACTCTCTCGTTACTTTGTATTACATGCATTAATAATAATAATTGTATATATCGGTGTTGGTTTATTATTGTCATGTGTACATTGATACAGTGTAAAACGTTGCTTTGCATGTTATACAGACACACAGGAGTACAATAGGTGATGTAAAATAGAAAAGAAACAGCGTTCAAATTATAGTATTAGAGCCACAGAGAAATTGCAGATAAGGAAAAAGTGCAAGGGCTGCAACAAGGTAGCTGAGAAGATTGGGAATTATCTTTAGCAAGTGAGCGGTCTTTCAGATAGTAAGATTTCTAGATAGACACAAAAGGCTAACTCAGCAGTTCAGACAGTATCTCTTGAAAAAAGGAATAGGCGACATTTCGAATTGTAGAAACATAGAAAATAGGTGCAGGGGAGTAGGCCATTCGGCCCTTCAAGAAGCCAGCACCGCTATTCAATATGATCATGGCTGATTGTCCAGAATCAGTACCCGTTCCTGCTTTCTCCCCATATCCCTTGATTCTGTTAGCCCTAAGAGCTAAATCAAGGGAGATGGGGAGAAAACAGGAATGGGGTACTGATTCTGGATGATCAGCCATGATCATATCAAAAGGCAGTGCTGGCTCAAAGGGCCGAATGGCTTACTCCTGCACCTACCTTCTATGTTTCTATGATTCGAAACGTCATCTATTCCTTTTCCTAGAGAATCGAGACCCTTCTTCAGACTGAGAGTCAGGGGACAGGGAAACGAGTAAGATTTCTAGTTTGCGGTTAGTCTGAGCAGTTATGGTAACAGAATAAGCCAAACACTGATTTTTTTTTTTACACAGGCGTGGGGTTGGGGACTTTTACTGGTGATCTGGGGATTAGATTCTGTAATTCTGTCCATTTTAACAATGAGAAGCTACAAATCACTGAACTTGTCTATCTGATTCTATTGATATGGTCTTGGACTCAGACTGTGTTTCAAAATACCTTGTGAGGCCAAGATTTAAGAACACCATCTCACAGGCTGATTCTTGTGATGATGCCTTTTTGTAACAGCGTGCACACTAAAATCCTGCAGCAGAAATGGAGCTTGCGTGATGTTTATGAATGAGAAGGTGGAAATGTATGTGGTTTAGAGAAACAGTGCGGAAACAGGCCCTTCGATTCAACCCGTCCGCACCGACCAGCGATCCCTGTACATTAACACAAGCCTACACACACTAGGGACACTTATACACTTATATCAAGTATACAAACCCAAGCCAATTAACCTACAAATCTGTACGTCTTTGGAGTGTGGGAGGGAACCGAAGATCGTGGGGAAAACCCATGCGGTCACGGGGAGAATGTACAGACGGCACCTGTAGTCGGGATCGAACCTGTGTCTCCAGTGCTGCAAGCGCTGTAAGGCAGTAACTCTAGCGCTACGCCACCATGCTGTTTGTTCCAATGCTGCATATATGAAATTGCCAATGTGATTGCAACCACTTTAGGGTTGTGTTATACTGTGTTGGGAATTGGGGCTGTTGCAAAGTGCATGGAAGTTGTGATTTCTGCATCAGATATGCATCACTAGGGGTGCCTGAGTCGTGTGCATGCAGGGTGCTTGAAGAATAGAAAGAAGGAGACCGGTAGGTCTCTGGGTCAAGAGGATTACTCAGAGAGAGAGAGAAGGCTAGTGGGTGCTCAGATGAGAGCAGTGGCTGGGCTTTGTCCAGCCATCCGATGGGAATCTTGACCATTTAGGAAGGGGTTGGTCAGGATAAAATGGCTTTGCTTTGGAGGATTGCTGAGGTGTTTCTGAGAACCTCTTGTCCAGCAGTAATCCGAGCGAGGGCCTTAATAGCAGGGCAACTCTGGAGGCCGAGTGTACTGTAAAGTTATTGTGCATCAGAGAACAAGGCTATATTCCCTCTTTAGTTATGTCTACTTAAACTCTGCTTGCAGCAATACACTCTCCGCAGTGTTGTCACCACTCATTCACTCCCAAACAGCTCCCAGCTTTAAGCTGCCATGACACAACACGCCGACTTGATTCTGTCCAACTGCTTGTTGCGTTTCATTGTCTGTAACTCATTTTCACCCGGGCCCACACTCTCTCTAGTCTGCTGCACAGCTAGCAAAGGCCCGTTTCCTTTATCATCATTCCATTTTTGCATATCTTTCATTTATTTGTTCTCTATCTCTCTCTATATCACCGTCATATTCTCCTGTTTCCCTGACTCAGTCTGAAGAGGGATCTCAACGCAAAATGTTACCCATTCCTTTTCTCCAGAGATGCTGCCTGACCCACTGAGTTACTCCAGCTTTCAGTGTCCACCTTCGCTTACTTTACTATCCAGATATGCCTGATTCCACGCTCAACCCCGGTCCAAACAAGGCCTACTGACTTCATTCAGAGCCATTGATTTAACAACTAGGCCCTAGTCCTGTCTCAGCATCCACCTGTTCTCGTAAGGATGTCGCCCATCTCGACTGACGTACACCCCAATCTCCCTTCTCTTTCCCATCATGTCATGTACTCAGCTTGCGAAGGACTCAGGCACCGCTGGTGAACCCACAACCAAATCACTTGTTTTGCATTGCACAATAACTCCACACACTCTACTGGGCCCTGGGGAGTTTCTGGGCTGCGGCATCTAGTTGGTATAAAGCTCAAACTTAATTAGAAAGTTTTGAAACATTCCAAGCTCTTGGTCAGAGGAAACTAGCCTTAAAATAACAGTTTCATGATGTTCCAAAGATGTGCGTTTTCACTGCCGTGAAATATCCTAAAGTGATAAACAAAAGCATAACAAAGTTCCACAACATAACAAAGCAGTTTAATGTCAGAGTGAAAAAATTAATAAAAATCTTTTTTTGGAAAACTGTTGTGAAGTTCTGCCAGGAGTTGGAAATAGGATATTCGTGTAATGGCCATGGACATTGCGATCATCTTCAGGATATAGAGCGTGAGACGGGAAAAGATCCTGCCTTGTGTTTTGAACATGGCCTCTGCTGGGTGTGAGTTATAAAGATGCGAATCTCATCTTTAAAAATCCTTTCAGAAGTCCAAAAAATGACAGGAGTCATTACTGACTGTAAACAGTTCCTGATTTTTTAACTTATTTATAAAAAGAGTTGGGCGTCCCGGCCAGAATTAATTCAATCGGGGGATAGACACAAAGTGCTGGAGTAACTCAGTGGGAATTTCGTCTTTGGAGAGAAGGAATGTGTCTCCATCTCCCCCGACTCTCAGTCTGAAGAAGGGTCATCCCAAAACGTCACCCATTCCTTCTAACCAGAGATGCTGCCTGTCCCGCTGAGTTACTCCAGCATTTTGGGTCTATCTTGGATTCAGGGGGAAGACGGTCAGTACATAATTGGAGTTGGGAAAAGTCTGGCATCCTGCCCATGATAAACAGTCTGCCAGCACTCGAGGTTCAAGCCAGCCATTAAAGCATCTTCATTGGATGAAATCCTCGAGGCCTCTTCGGGAACTGGATGTCTGATGGGGTCGGCATGCAAAAGGAAAAGGAACATCCATTAGCTGGAATTTGAGTTTTGCTGTTGGCTTTCTGCAGACAGCTTGATCCCCAGGAGCAGTGCATTGAAAGATGCATTGTGACATTCTGCAGCCGCGCATCTGACAGAATCTCACATAATTGTGACACTTGGGCTTTCAGATAACTGGCAAAGGAGGGGTAAAGGCAGTGTGGCAGAATGAACACGATGACAGGCACAATTGACCCTGTGAAGACTGAATGACCTTTCCTGAGATTCAGATACATATATTTTTCTCAGTGTATTCTTAAGATGATATATGATTTCAAAGGGAGAAACCAAGTACAATAGGATATGCTGAATACAATGCATACATAATAATAAATGCTTCCAAGCCACTCTGTGAAAGGGAGCTCTTCTTTAAAAGAAAGAAATTCCATTAAGACAGCTCTGTTCTTGCTTTTATGAGGCTCCAAAGAGCACCGGAACCAATGGAAGTGTTAGTACCTGTATAATAATGTGGTCACTCATTGCAGTCAAAGTGCAGGGTCTCAGAAACAACCACGAGGTACTTTGTTTTCAGTGGTTGGGGCAAGGAAGAAATATTGACCATGATACTGGCAGAACTTAACTTTTCTTTTTTTGAATACCGGCAAAGGAGCCCATTTGAAAATGGCAAATAGGGCCTTGGCTTAAAATCTCACCGGAAAGCCTGCCCCCTTGACACTTTCATGGGTTGGGGGACCACCGAGACAACTCCTGAATGAATGCGCAGGAAGGAACTGCAGATGCTGGTTTAAACCGAAGATAGACACAAAAATCTGGAGTAACTCACCGGGACAGACAGCATCTCTGGAGAGAAGCAACGGGTGACAAAGGGTCTCGACCCGAAACATTACCCATTCCTTCTCTCCAGAGATACTGCCTGAGTTACTCCTGTGTCTTGTGTCTATCTCCTGAATGAAGGCCTCAGTCATTAAACCCTTCAAAGAACACTCTACCATTTTGAGTATGCAAGGACACTGGGAGGCAAGTGAGCCATCTCCTGTGAGCTTTGGAGCTGCTTTGTGCAGTGATCATAAGTTAATAAGCGATAGGAGCAGAATTAGGCCATTCGGCCCATCGTCTATCTCTCCCTCCTAACCCCATTCTCCTGCTTTCTCCCTTAATGTTCCCCTGTGAGTCAAATGTTCCTTTAAATGACAATTCCATGTTTATCTGACCTCCCAAGCTGTTTTCTGGATATGGGAGCAACAATTTATGTTGGCATGGTTCAAAAGTGAGTTGCTCGCTGATTCAAGCCATTACACCTTACACTGGGAAAATATTGGATGAAGTGTTGTAGATCCCCAATTTCATGATTGGAGCGATTCCATCCAGGAACGATTGCTAAAAGCAACTTACCCAACGACGTATTGATTTTGGATTGCATGTCACGTTAAAAAAAACAGGGCCATGAGATCCCGTTTCAAAGTAAACATTTCACAGTGTAATTTTATCCTTAGTGCAACAAAGTGCTTTCAACAAGAGGAATTTTCCACCTCAAAGGCCAGTGGAAACAGAGTCTGAATATTTTTAATGCAGAAGAGGAGAAATTAATGATAAGCAAGAGGGTGAAAGGTTACTAGGGGTTGGCGGCAATGTTGATCCGAGGTTACTTTCGAATCACTCATGACATTATCGACATTATTGAATAGCGCGAGGGGCTGACTAGCTTACTTCTGCTTCTGTTTTGAATATCCATGTATTCGTAAGAATGCAATCCCAATATAATCAATCTATGCCAACAATTTCCATCATCAGTGCGGAGCTAGGGAGATCTTGAGAAGAAAAGTGCATCAACCTTTAATCTGACAAAATAATTTCAGCTTGTAAAGAACTCATGGGCAGCACGATGGCACAGCTACTGCCTGACAACGCCAGATACCCGCGTTCGATTCTGACTACGGTTGCTGTCTGTCTGGAATTTGTAACATTCTCCCGGTGATCCGTGTGGGTTTTCTCCGAGACCTTCGGTTTCCTCCCACACTCCACAAGAGGTTTGAAGGTTAATTGGCTTGTTATGAATGTAAAATTGTCCCTATTGTGTCTCAGGTGGTGTTAATGTGCAGGGATCGCTGGGCGGCACGGATTCGGTGGGCCAAAGGGATGTTTCTGCGCTGTATATCGAAACTGAAAGGTCCCAATGTGCTCAGCAATCAGTGATGTACTTTGGAATTATATTCACTGTTGTAATAAAGGAAATGAGACAAAAATACAAGGCCATTCACAGCCTGAAGGCCATTCACAGGCCATTCCGATCACCAGCACAACCACTTTATTGATGTGGGTTGAGGAATATTTACTGGCTGGAGAGTGTGCTCTTGCTATTTGGTACAAGGTTGTCAAATCTCTTAGACCCACTGCAGAGATCCTGTCTTAGAGCCCTGTCCCACTGTACGAGTTCATTCAAGAGTTCTCCCGAGTTTGCCCCGATTCGAACTCGGAGATTTACGGTAATGGCCGCTCGTAGGTACTCGAGGCTCTCGTGGACATTTTGCAACATGTTGAAAAATCTTCACGAGTCTTCCCGAGCTTACCGCGTTTCCCGAGTACCTGCCGTTACCTGCCGTTACCTGCCGTTCTTGCAGCACTATTGATAACATAGGAGCAGGAGGAGGCCACACGGCCTTGTAGGTCCACTCTGTCAAGTCCGACCTTGTAGTCAATTCAAGATTGAGGCTGATCTTTCTGAAGAAGGGTCAGAAGAAGGGTTTCGTCCTGAAATGTTGCCAATTTCCTTCGCTCCATAGATGCTGCCTCACCCGCTGAGTTTCTCCAGCATTTTTGTCTACCTTGGAGGCTGATCTTCTATCTCATCTACCTCAAGTCCACTTCCCTACATTATCCCAACATCCCCTCATCACTCTTTATTAAAGGATTAAATAACTCCACTAAAATGGGGGGAATACCAGCCCAACTTTGTTAACATCAGGATTAAGTAGGAGTTTACCTGAGCATCAGAAAGAAAGGAATGTTCTTCAGGCTACGTCCAAGACTATTTGACCAGTGTACTTTTTCATTGCAATAGATATTATTAAATGAACAGAGTACTTCTACATGCTCCCTGGCAATGAAAGAATATACATGCCACCTTCCAGCAAATCACTAGATACAGCTGTTTGAAGATAAAACTCAGCAGCCAGCCGCTACCAGTAACATAAAAAGGCACCCAACCCTGGCTAATGCAATTATGAGGTGGTGGAAATCAGCCCTCAGCACTACAGAAGAATGGTCTTGAAAGGCAGTGGCAATCAGATAAGCCCACACAAAGAAGAAGTGTCAGGCCTTATTGCTGAAATAAATCAGTCTAATCTGATGGAGCTTCTCTTAGCCTCTACACTGAGGATGTGAGCTCACTGCGTCAAAGCTTAATGATGAGGAAAAGGGCTTGAACCCAGTGCAGCATCAGCAGGCTGGCTCTTTCTTTCCTCCCTTGGAAATCCAATACGTATTGACCTGTGTACCGCTGAGAGCACTTTGCCTGGATGTCAGCAGGTTGTTCAGGAACTCGTGTATTGGAATTGGCCCTGATTGTTTCGTGAATTTAATAAAACACATTAGACAAGCGCGAGTTTGACCAGATTAGCTGGCAATCAATAGACAACGCACAAGAGAGTGTGCTTTAAATAAACCCTGTCAAATTGCTCAAAACATTTACTTTAAGCTGGGTGCTGTTTTCTTTTGGGATGGAATTGGCTGTTTAACCAATTATTTCATGCTTTGGAGGGGGTTGTTATTGGGAAAGATTGGAAAGACGCAGACTCTGGAGTGAATGGGAGAGAACCTGGTTGGGGGTAGATAGACACAACATGCTGGAGTAATTCAACGGGACAGGCAGCATCTCTGGAGAGAAGGAACGGGTGATGGATGTTTTGGGTCATGACCCTTCTTCAGACTGAGTCTGGGGAGAGGGAATCTAGAGATATGGAAGGTGTGAAAATGACAGATCCCAGCAGATAATGATAAGGAAATATAGAAAGGTTCATTGTTAGCTGAGGGGAAGGTGACAACGTGGCATACAATCAGTAACATTTAATCAGGAGGAATAGCCGGGAGAACTAGGATGGGGGAGGGACGGAGGGAGGCGGTAATGTGTAGGAAGGAGCTGCAGATGCTAGTTTAAACCGAGACGTGTCTGAAGAAGAGAAGAAGGGCTTTACCAGCTGCCTCTGTGCTACTCTAGATGGGTGCTCACACATAGGCCAAGACTCTTTGTAGTAAGTGTATTCATAGAACCAGCAACTGAGGCCTTCATATTGGCCTGAGCAACTCTTTACTGTTTCTGAGCACCGGTTTAATGCGGAATTGGGCTTATACAAACCCAAGCCAACTAGCCTCCAAACCTGTGTTTAATTGGGCTTTGGTCTGATATCTCCGATGATCCATGCTGATCAATGAAGAAGTCATCTGGTGGCAGATTATGGAGGAATAGTCAGCACTCGGGTAGCAACATACCAACAGGAACCACACCACTTAGGGGTGGAAAGCAGGTGCTGGAGAAAGGGAAGTACAGAAACGATAAATTGACAAACTGCAGCCAAAACTACATTGCCTCCCATGCCACCACATCTTCTTATGGTGTCAGAAGATTGATGACGTGGAATTTCAGGACAGGCTGTAAACACACAGCGTCTCTTTGGCTGATCATGGGGTATAACTTTTCAAGTGAACTTGAAGGTTAATTTGATCAGTCTGAAGAAGGGTCTCGACCCAAAACGTCGCCCACTCCTTTTCTCCATAGATGCTGCACATGAAAATAAAACTCTTGTGACTCTTGACTCTTGAGTTTCTCCAGCATTTTTTGTCTACTTTGGTCTAGTTCAGTTCAGTTTTAGTTTATTGTCGCGTGTACCGAGGTACAGTGACAAGCTTTTGTTGCGTGCTAACCAGTCAGCGGAAAGACAATACATGAATACAACCAAGCCATTCACAGTGTACAGACGCATCAATATAACTTCAGTGAGAGAACAATGATTGTCAGAATGTGTAGGAAAGAATGCTCATTTACACCAAAGATAGACACAAACGCTGGAATAACTCTGGAGAGAAGGAATGGGTGGCTTTTCGGGTCTAGACCCTTCTTCAGACTTAGACTGAGACTTAGATCCTTTATTTGTCATTCAGACCTTTCGGTCTGAACGAAATGTCGTTGCCTGCAGCCATACATGCAATAAAAAACAAAACACACAATAAACACAAATTAACATCCACCACAGTGAGTTCACCAGGCACCTCCTCACTGTGATGGAGGCAAAAATCTTAGGGTTACTGTCTCTTCCCTCCTCTTCTCCCTCTGCGCTGAGGCGATACCCCACCGGGCGATGGTAATCAGTCCCGCGGCTCACCGAGCTCCGCGATCGGGCCGGTTTTCCGCGGCCGTAGCTGCCACCCTCCAGTCCAGCGGACGCAGCTGTTGCCGCGGGAGCTCCGGAAAACAGGCACCAGCCTGTGTCCTGCGAGTTCCAGACGATGTCGTCCACGGGCCCCGGAACGCCGCCTCAGCTACCGGAGCACCGTCTCAGCCCCTCGCCGGGCCGCCCTCACGGGAGCGCTGTCCCAGCCCCGAGTCGTGCCGCTGCCACCGGAACGTCTCAGCCAGCACCGTCTCAGCCCCGCGCCGGGCCGCCTTCACCAGAGCTCCGAGTCGTGCCACTGCCACTGGAGCGCCGAACGCTGCCACAGCTCAAAGACGGCCAGCTTGGTGAGTCCTGGCTGGCTCTACCTCCGGAGCCTCGAGGTCGGTCGTAGGTTGGAGGCCGCCAGTTCCGCCATTAGGCCTCAGCGCAGACGGAGGCAGAGAAGGGGGATACGACAAGAAAAAGTCGCATTCCCCTGAAGGGAGAGACAGAAAGCCCTGTTTCAGCCCCCCTCCCCCTCCCACACATAACATAACCTAATAACCAAAAATTTAACTAAACAAGACAAAAAAAAACCCAACAAAAAGTAAAAACAGACGGACTGCAGGCGAGCCGCAGCCGTTCAACAGCGCCGCCACTTCAGACTGAGTCTTTAGCTTATTGTCTGATTATTGGCTGCAACCTTGCCTCCATTGATGAACTGTACACTGCAAGGGCCAGGAAGCGAGCGGGCAAGATCATCTCTGACCCCTCTCACCCTGGCCACAAACTCTTTGAATCACTTCCCTCTGGAAGGCGACTCCGGATTGTCAAAGCTGCCACAGCCAGACATAAAAACAGTTTTTATCCACGAGTAGTTGCTCTACTCAACAGTCAGAAATCTGTAGCCTCCCTTTGATCTGGTATTTTGTTGGTTCACATGCTTGATCAATGGTGTTTTATCATTAATGTCTTATTATTATTATTATTAATGTTTAGTGTTTTCTGAGATTCGTAACTGTCACTGTATGTCATGTTGTTACTTGTGGGCGGAGCACCAAGGCAAATTCCTTGTATGTGAATACTTGGCCAATAAACTTACTTATGTTGCATGTTTTGGAGATATCTATCGGTGGCCTTGTCAGTCTGTATGCAGTGGCTGATGCTCTCTCTCCTGGGTTAATGCTCTATGGGTTGGAAACTTGTGCCAACCACGATAGTTGGCCTGGTAGTCGAGTGCAGTATAGGGACAATGTTGAAGGCTCTGTCTTTTGGGTGAGACCCCACTAGACAACAATCTGTCAACAGTATTTTGAAGAAGGTGAGTTCTTGCCAATGACTTGAATAACATTTATTCTGCAGTTATCCTAGTTTGATACATTCCAAGGCCATTAGCACCTTGCAGTTTTATCATATCGCAATGTACCACAAATTGGCTGCCACATTCATTACATATCAACCGTGACCATAGTTTATTTTAGAAAGGCTCATACAGCAATTGCTGCTGCCTCCAATCTTCAGAGAACGGGTTCGAGCTGTGCTGTCTGTGTGGAGCTTGCCCGTTCTCTCTGTAGGTTTCTCCGGGACACTGCCAGTTTTCTCCCACTCTCCAACGACATGCAGGTTGAAGAGTAAGTCGGCTGCGGTAACTTTTACAAACGTGTCGGTGGGTGGCAGGGAAATTGGAGGGTGAGAAGATGGTTGATGTCCATGTCGGAAGCAGTAAATTACAAGGAAAGAAGTGTGTGGGGATATAGGAATGATGGGAATGCTGTAGGAGTAAGTACAGATTTGATGGGCCGAATGACCTCTGGCATTGAATGAAAATGTGCAAGAACCGATGAGAAAGTAGGTCACGAAATGCAAATCATCGCTCCTTTATCATTGTCTCATTTAGTACAACCGACCACAGACAGGATACATTTCTTCCCCTGGAAATATTGACAGCAAAAGGAGTCGGCCAGTGCCTTTCGTCAAAACTCTGCACGGATCGGGCTCACTCAGCTACTTATAAATCAAGTGGAGCTATTGAGTGTTTACGGGGGATTTAACATGACTGAAAGAAAAACTGGGTGTCAGCACAAAGGTTAAGCCTCGTGGCTAACGGAATCTCTCACATTCCCTGCGCTACTGATAGCCTGTGGCAGCTGAGATCCACTGATCTTACAGTGAGCCTGTGTACATAAAGATATCCATATCTTGGAAGCGAGACAACAGCAGACCAACTCTCAGCAAATGCACAGACTCCAGTGGACGTGCATTTGACAGGAGCCCTGGAGTGACGCCTTGTGACGGATTTATCCCTCATTCAGTGTTTGGTTTAGTTTAGAGATACAGCACGGAAACAGGCCCTTCGGCCCACCGAGTCCGCACTGACCAGCGATCCCTGCACACTAACACTAATCCTGCACACACACTAGGACACTTTTACCGAGTATGCAAACCCAAGCCAATTAACCTACAAACCTGGACGTCTTTGGAGTGTGGGAGAAAATGGAAGATCTCAGAGAAAACCCACACGGTCATGGGGAGAACGTGCAAACTCCGCACAGACAGCACCCGTAGTCGGGATCGAACCTGTGTATCTGGTGCAGCAAGCAACTCACCTGCTGCACCACCGTGCCGCCCTTGGCTGTTCTGGCTGAAACTCTGGTTGTTGGATAGCATTTGGAGCGTTACCTATGGTGGCAGAACCTCTCTCGGAGATATGGGAAATTGAAAAGTGAATAATAAAAGGCCTGGATAGTGGATGTGGAGAGGATGCTTTCACTAGTGTGGGAGCCTAGGGCCAGAGATCATAGAATGAAAGGACGTTCCTTTGGGAAGGAGATGGGGAGGAATTTCTTTAGTCAGGGGGTGGTGAATCTGTGGAATTCATTGCCACAGAAGGCTGTGGAAGCCATCAATGGATGTTTATAAGGCAGAGATAGAGAGATTCTTGATTAGTACGGGTGTCATGGCTTACGGGGAGAAGGCAGGAGAATGGGGTTACGAGGGAAAGATAGATCAGTCACGATTGAATGGCAGAGTAGACTTCTGTAATTTACTGCTTTTTATGTCACAAGAAACACGTTTTTTTGCTGGAGAACCTTTCACAACCTCTGTGGTTTGAAGTGGTTCAGAGCCAACTCACTCCTGAAATAGAATCACTGTGACTATTTGGTAATCAGCTTGAGTACAGCAAAGTGATAATGACCAGATAATCTTTTTTAATGACGTTTGCTTTAGCATAACATTTTCACCAGGACACCAGGGATAATCGCCTAATTTGTTTAAAGCAGGGCCAGAGAACCTTTTGCATCTATCCAGGATGTCTGGTGTGTTCTAGGTTTGTCACTTGATGTGAGTTTGGCCCTCTTTGCCAGCACTCCTCAACACCATTGATGCCTCAACCTCATTCCCCTAACCTACTCTCTCATAAGGAAAGGCTGTGATCACCAATAGATAGAACACTGAACAGATAGAAAAGGTGGTCACAGAAAAGCTGGAGAAACTCAGCGGGTGCAGCAGCATCTATGGAGCGAAGGAAATAGGCAACGTTTCGGGCCGAAACCCTTCTTCAGACTGATCGGGGATGGGGGTGGGTGGGGACAAGAAAGGGAAAAGGAGGAGTAGCCAGAAGGCTGGAGGGTGGGAGGAGACAGCAGGGGAGCTGAGGAAGGGGAGGAGACAGCAAGGACTAACAGAATTGGGAGAATTCGATGTTCATGCCCCGGGGGTGTAGAGTCCCCAAACGGAATATGAGGTGCTGTTCCTCCAGTTTCCGGTGCTGCTCGCTGTGGCCATGGAGGAGACCCAGGACAGAGAGGTCGGAGGCGGAGTGGGAGGGGGAGTTGAAGTGCTGAGCCACCGGGAGGTCAGCTTGGTTATTGCGGACCGAGCGGAGGTGTTCGGCGAAACGATCGCCCAACCTCCGCTTGGTCTCACCGATATAGATCTGCTGGCATCTAGAGCAGCGGACGCAATAGATGAGGTTGGAAGAGATGCAGGTAAACCTCTGTCGCACCTGGAACGACTGCTTGGGTCCTTGAACGGAGTCGAGGGGGGAGGCAAAGGGACAAGTGTTGCATCTCCTGCGGCCGCAAGGGAAAGTGCCCGGGGAGGGGGTGGACCGAGAGGGAAGGGAAGAATTGACAAGGGAGTTATGGAGGGAGCGGTCTTTGCGGAAGGCAGATATGGGGGGAGATGGGAAGATGTGGCGAGTAGTGGGGTCACGTTGGAGGTGGCGAAACTGACGGAGGATTATTTTTTGTATGTGACGGCTGGTGGGGTGAAAGGTGAGGACTAGGGGGACTCGGCCCTTGTTGCGAGTGCGGGGATGGGGAGAGAGAGCAGTGTTGCGGGGTATGGAAGAGACCCTGGTGCGAGCCTCATTTATGGTGGAGGAGGGGAACCCCCGTTCCCTGAATAGTGAGGACATTTCAGATGTCCTGGTGTGGAACGCCTCATCCGTGGAGCAGATGCGGCGTAGACGGAGGAATTGGGAGTAGGGGATGGAGTCCTTACAGGAAGCAGGGTGGGAAGAAGTGTAGTCCAGATAGCCATGGGAGTCAGTGGGTTTATAGTGTATGTCGGTTAGAAGTCTATCACCTGCAATGGAGATAGTGAGGTCAAGGAATGGTAGGGAAGTGTCGGAAATGGTCCAGGTGTATTTCAGTGCCGGATGGAAATTAGTGGTGAAGTGGATGAAGTCAGTCAGTTGTATTCCGTTTGGGGACTCTACACCCCCGGGGCATGAACATCGAATTCTCCCAATTCTGTTAGTCCTTGCTGTCTCCTCCCCTTCCTCAGCTCCCCTGCTGTCTCCTCCCACCCTCCAGCCTTCTGGCTACTCCTCCTTTTCCCTTTCTTGTCCCCACCCACCCCCATCCCCGATCAGTCTGAAGAAGGGTTTCGGCCCGAAACGTTGCCTATTTCCTTCGCTCCATAGATGCTGCTGCACCCGCTGAGTTTCTCCAGCTTTTCTGTGTAACCTTCGATTCTCCAGCATCTGCAGTTCCCTCTTAAACAACAGATAGAAAAGGTGGTTGTGTCAGAAATTCCTTTGTTGGAAGTAAGGAATATTTTGAAGGTCCTGGTGATGCCAATTTTATGCAATACTCTGTTATACTCTCACTTCTTAGCCCCCCTTTGATGGTGGCTGACCATGGGTGTCTCCAGGGTGCTATTCCCAAAATGGTGGACGCCTGTGCGTGACTTTGTTTAATGTGGGGAGACTGGTGCACAGACAGCCACCCCACAGTCCTTGACAGATCTGGGTCAGGATCCAATGGCATGGAGTCCAAGATGACCAGAGACCCTTTTCTGCTTCAGCCTTCATCCGCCTTCCCAGCCGTTGTGACGCTCCACTAAGGTCAGCCATCGTCCTCCACCTGTTCCACATTTGAGGTCTTGGTTGGATTGCTCTTTGTCAGAGACCTCCCCCTCGACCTTACCGCCATGGGTGGCCCTACCAGGAGCATAGCTCCAGGCGGCATCGCTCTCAGGATCTCAGGTCCACACAAGCTTCTCCACCAGGACTCTCACTGGTTTAGCACAAAATGTAATCCTTGTACAGTTCTGTGCCCCTTGTTAATAAGAATATTTCCAATCATAATTAGTGAAGACCAGTTCATTCCAGGCATTGTCTCAACTGAAGATGGTTGGTGGTTAGTGTAAACTTACAACAGTCTGGTGATTCATTTGACCAGGACACAACTTGCATGACTGCACTATAACAAAATACTCCTCCATAAATTCTGAGCAAAACTTTGTGCTAAATGTCACTTTGTTTAAAATTTTCCCCACGACAATTACAGCTGTAGCATTTAGTGGTGGGCACAGGTTCATTAGCAGCTGTGGATGATGCACAGATCCTCTGCAATTGACTCTTTTGCTTTGTCTGTGGAACATCGTGATAATGCTAAGATGCCAAACGTTTGTTTAGAGAACCTATAATTTTGACTCACTTTACAGTGGCACAGTGGGGCAGCTAGTAGACTGCAGTCTGAAGCAGGGTCTCGACCCGAAACCTCACCTATTCCTTTTCTCCAGAGATGCTGCCTGAACCGCTGAGTTACTCTTGATTTTAGTGTCTATCTTCAGAGAGTAGAGCTGCTGGCTCACAGTTCCATTTGTCCAGGTTCAATCCTAACCTTTGGTCCTGTCCGTATGTAGTCTACATATTCTTCCTGTGGCTATGCGAGTTTCCCCTCCCGGGTGCTCCGGTTTCCTCCCACATTCAGAAAAGGTGCAGGTTGGAAGGTGCCAATCCCCCTGGCTGCAAGATTGGCTCACCCACCCTAAAGCCACGAATGCCATCCCCGAGAGGCAAGTTTCAGTTTAGTTTATTGTCACGTGCACCGAGGTACAGCGAAACGCTTTCGTTGCGTGCTAACCAGTCAGCGTAAAAACAACACATGATTACAATCGATCCATTTACAGTGTATAGATGATACATGATAAGGGAATAACGTTTAGTGCAAGGTAAAGCCAGCAAAGTCCGATCAAGTATAAGTATATCGTATAAGATCGAGTATAGTCCGAGGGTCATCAAAGATGTGCAGTAGATAGTAGTTCAGCACTGCTTTCTGGTTATACCTTTTGCCTGATGGGAGAGGGGAGAAGAGGTAAAAATGGCATTCAGGTGGATAAGGTAGGGAAGAAGGCACTTAGCTTGCATGTCTTCACAGACATAGGCATTGGTAAGAGTTGCCACAACTGTACAAGACATCAGTTAGGACCTGGAATATTTTGTGCAGTTCTGGCCACCACACTAGAGGTAGAAAGAGTGCACGGCATATTCAGCACAGGATGTTGCCTGAAAAGACGGGCTTCAGTTACAAGGAGAGGATTGAATAGACTGGGGTTTGTCCTCACTGGAGTGCTGGAAGGGTGACTTTACAGAGGTTTAAAAAAGTATGAGGGACATTGGTCGAGTAGAGAGTCACAATCTTTTTCCAAGGGTAAACAAGGACATAGGTTAAAGATCAGAGGGGAAATATTTGCAGACAATCTGACTGTCAGATTTGTCACCCTGAGGTGGAGGGAATATGGAACATGTGGCCAGAGGAAGTGGTAGGAACACATAAGATCAACGGTGTTCAAAAATCACTTGGACATTACTTGGACAGGAGAGGAACAGAGGCATATGTGCCAAATGTAGGAAAATGGCATTAGCATGGATAGGCTGGCATGGATGAAGAGCTTGTTTCCATGCTCTGTGGCTCTATGACTCCACGAGATACAGAAATAATTACAACGTGACAGTCTGACTGAACATAAGCACTTGCTTGGGAGTAAATGAAGATGAATTAGATTAATTACGAGCCTCTCTAATCTGTTTCAAAGTCACTATGTTGAAGGCATTGTAACAAGGCCTGTCACTGGCTTAACTCCAAGCCCGACCTTTAGCTCTGATGTTTGTGCTTTGTTGGCAGAAGAGAGAAACTGCTTGATCAGAGGAAAGAGCCGGAGCCTCGCGTGAAATGTCAGGAGAAAGAATATCAGTAACTTGATAATTAGAGTTGTGTTGTGTCGGACTTTGAGAATCACACTCCAGTGGCTGGAAATTATATATTTAGAATATGTAATATTGAATATTCATGTCATTTCTTGCAGTTATTTAATAATTAATGCCGTCAGATTTTGTGCTGAGACGGTGATTAAAGTTCTGACTAAAGTTGGAGCCCTCCTCCTACTTTGCTCATCATTAGAAGGGGCAACTGTTACTTCCTTATTATCTCCGTGATACTTGTGGGTGCTTCTTTATTGCTTCACCCCACACACCTCCCTTCACCAAGAGACCAGTGTTGAGGGTCGGTGGCTTTGATGACAGGATAGGTTGCTGCTTTGTTGAATGTTCCTTTTACCCCCTATATTACTAACAGGAGACTCAAGTCTTGGATGCGGAAATGTAAGCAGCAATAAATGCCCATTAGAACAGAGCTTTAAAGAACTGCGACGTTTTAAGAGAGAGATTTTTCTAGTCTAAAAAATCGTGCATCTGGATAAATCTTTCTAATCAAGTTGCAAAAACAAAACATGATCTTGGGAACGGTTATAAAATAGTCAGATTTGACATTGTTAATGTCCCCTTACAGAATATGCAAAGTTCCTCAGAGACTATAAATGTGATATGAGAAGCCGATTTGTGGATAGTAAGTTTCCACACAGAGCAAGAAGGTAATTCCCATTCATGATTCTCATAGAGAGATACAGCATGGATGCAGGCCCTTTGGCCCATTGAGTCCATGCTTACTGGAGCTTTCCTTCGCTCCATAGATGCTGCTGCACCCGCTGAGTTTCTCCAGCACTTTTGTCTACCCTACTGTCAAACACCCATTTACATGAATCACACACTAATCCTATTTTATTCTCCGCACATTCCAACCTACCACTCAGGGAAAAATCGCAACAGCCAATCCACCTCCCAGCCCTCACATCATTGGGATGTGGAAGGGATCCCAGCTACCTCATGCGGACATAGAGAGAAGGTGCAAATCCCACACACTGGAGGTCAGGAGTGAACCCAGATCTCTGGTGCTTTGAGGTAGCAGGTTCAGCAGCCAAGAAGGGATTCCAAAAAAAATGGCACGAGGGTTTGAAAGCAGAGGCACCAGTGGATCAGACACCATTGTTGGCCAGCATTCAGGGTGGTGGCGGAGGGTTGCAGGCTTGGACATGGAGCAGCTTCACTTTGGAAATGAACAAATGCGTGTTGGCATGTTATCACTAATAGAGATCCCCATGGTAGCATTTAGTGACATCCAACCTGGGGGCTCCTGAATGATCGGAACTTACAAGCTGAGAATCCCGAGGCCAATTATAATACCCTAATTGGTGCTTTGGGTATGAGTGATAGCTCATCGCAGAACGGCTATCAAAGCCTGCGTCTTTCCGGATCATGCTGCCTGTATACACTTTGATGCCTTAACCTCGTAGGCTATCAATAAAAGGGCTTGTGAAACATTATGTTATGAAGGCAGCACCTTTTATAACACCTCACAGATCATTACACAGGTCAAATGGTTTTGAGAAATAGGGTAATAACACCGTGACTTATATGAATTCACCTGTGTCAGGCTCAATTCCATTTTACCAGGCCTACAATACGATTCGCCTATTTCCAGTTGCCAAGTGCTGAGGATCGGACTGCTGGCACACATGTTCCTTGCACCTCAAGATTAATTGCAAACACAATCTGAGGGACGCTGACACAGTCAGGAAGAGCATGGGGGAATGCTGGTCGAGGTTTCATTTACAGCACTAAGTGGGATTACAAGTGCAATGGGGAGAGTCACTAAATACCAGACTTGATTTTGTGCAAATCCCTATTGATAAATGAAACTTGAGGGGGAGATATGGGATTTAAAGCAACACGTTTCAGATAGCCTTGTTAATGGAATATAAAATCCTTCCTTCGTATCACAAATAACTTTGGCTGTAACACTGTCAGATGTGGCCTCAGAGTGCAACTAAAAGCAGGGACCATGACTTAATTCAGATACCCACCCTGCCTTTTGTAACTCACTTGGTGCTGAGTACCTTGTCAGTACGTTCTGTTACTGTGAAAGCTGGTTCTTTCTTTATGGTTCTGTGAGTTAGTTTTGGAAACAGCTGAGGTATTAGAGAGGATGGAGGGAGTGGGTGGCGGGCAGTTAGCATGAGCAAGAAAACAAACTGACCTGATTCACCCTGATGGTGTGAAATTGATATGAAACTAACACGTTGAAGCTGGAATAGGAACATTACAGCTGACATCTCCTCAGAACAGATTTTTTCCCTATATGTGAGAAATGTCGATGCATCAGCACGTTTCCTTATGCCCACCTCTTTATTTATAAATTCATCCCAGAAAAGGGATGCCACCACTTGGTCTCATACACCATGGTTCAGTTCAGGGTGTGTGCGTGCAGGTATATTTAACCATTTCAGCTGTACATCAGTTTAAAAGTATTTGTTTAGAGTTAAAGTGGGCAGCTGCAAAGACTTATGTGCTTCAGAGTGGCTCGATGGGCTTTCGAGTCAGTCTCTGGGGCCTTCTCCAACGCTCCTCTGGATCTGCAGTTTCAGAGAGACATTGCCACATAAGGGCTTGTTTGAGACGCGGCGGGCCGTTTGACAGCGGCCGTCTTCCCCATCCGACAGATGGTGCGTCTCTTCACACCGACAAACCACTCGTTGCTGGCAGCCACAGCGGGCCAGGACCACGGGCCCTGCCAACATTCCCAGCAGCTGCGGCAGGTCAGGGGCTGGGATCCGGTGTCGGCAAACTTCACAGCTCAGGGTACTAACTAACGAGCTGATGAAATCCCAAACGGCAGACAGCCAGATAGAGGGAACGAAGGGCGAGAGGGGGAGAGAGAAAAAAAAGTCAACGGCGTGGGAGGAGCCTGTGTTTCCTTTCCTTCCTGGCAAGATTCTTGTCACATTCAGCACATTGCTTGACATTTTGGACAATCCCAGCCTTGGCACACACTTGCCCCTTCACCATAGGGCAGTGTCTATTCTCTTGGCCTGTCCTGAATGGTCAGAACAGTATGGTATGGTTGTGTGTTAGCTGAAATGGTTCACAGTAATATCAATGCGCAAGTCACCCTTCAAATTGGGGGAAAAAAATCTTCACCCGTTCCTTCTCTCCAGAGATGCTGCCTGTCCCGCTGAGTTACTCCAGCACTCTGTGTCTATCTTCGGTGTGAATCAGCATCTGCAGTTCCTTCCTACACCTAGATATTACAGCCTTGACTTGAGATCCTCCTCTCTCCTGTGGGGAAGGGGATTAAACTGAGCGGTGGGGAAGGAGATTAAACTGTAGTTGGAAATGATGGACCGCACAGGAGGTAGTTTGCAAACGAGTGGGGCATTATTCTGGGAACACTGGTGTCAGCATCAGGAACCCTCCACTTCCCGCAGAGAGCGACACATCTCTGGAATTCTTTGCCCTTGTGGCTGGATCATTATCAGTGTTTGAAGTGCAGGGAGATAGTTTTTATTTAATCCCCAGAGCTAAGTGTACCCTCCCTAAACCACGCTACTTCCCTTTACTCCTTTAAGGGCATGTCCCACTTTCACGACCTTATTCCCAACCTTTTATACTCATGGACATTTTTCATCAGGTTAGAAAAAACGCCCCGACCTACTTGATGCCACGAGTACCTATGACTAGCATCACAACCTACCTACGACCACCTACGACCACCTACGACCTCGTGACGACCATGCTACGAGTACGAGTCAAGGGCAAACTCGGCAGAGGTTGTGAATTTGGTCTTGACAGTGGGACAGGCCGTTGAACGTGCTGCTCAAAACCTACTTTTTTAAACACACAACTGGCCGTCTGCCTGGAGGTAGTTTGGTAACAGTTTATATTCTCACATGTTGCCCACACCTGTGGATATCTTGCAGGATTGATGGCACCACAGAAGTGGAGGGTTGTTGTAGTGTGTAGGTAGTGGTTCAGTGTTCAGGTGCAGGTTGTTGTTGATCAAAGGGGGAACCGGCGTGAGGGGGGGGGGGGGGGGGGGGGGGGGGGGGACAAAGGAGGACCCTGTGTGGGGGAGGGGGGAGAGGGAGGGGATGGAGGGAGGGGGGGGGGGGGGCGGAACAAGGGAGGACGTGGAGGGGGATGCTTTGTAACTTTTTCAACGCCATTTATGTGGCGACTTTGACTTGCGAAAGAAGAATATCATTGTGACTCATCACATGGAACTATAAAGTATTCATTCATATATAGGTCGGTGTTGCTGTAAATAGGTGACGTTTGTTGGTGAAAATGAGGGTGGAGGTTGTTGTTGTATATAAGTGATAGGAGCAAAATGAGGCCATTGTGCCCATCAAGTCTACTCTGCCAATCAATCATGGCTGATGTACCTCTCCCTCCGAACACCATTCTCCTGCCTTCTTCCCATATCCCCTGACACCCGTACTCACCAAAGGATGAGGGTGTAGCATCGGATACCATCGGAGCCTGCGATCCCTTGCCTGGGATCGACGCTCCAACCGCGGCCTGCGGATTCCAACATCGAGGAGCTCGCAGTCTCGGGTAGAGACTGATGTCGGGAAGCTCCAAAGGCGCAAGAGGTTCGACCAGCCCCGACCCGGGGTCCGATCACACTGCGCAGGAGCTGAGATCCCCCTGACGAGAAGGGCCTGACTGTCGGCTACCGGAGCCAAGATCGTCCATTCAACGGAAGGCTCGAGGACCCCGACCGCGGGAGGACAAAGAAGGGAAGAGATTGAACTTTTTTTCGCCTTCCATCACAGTGAGGAATGAGGAGGAGTCACTGTGGTGAATGTTTATGCTAAAATGTATTTTGTGTGTTCTGTTGCTTTTTAATGGTATGACTGTATGGCAAATCAAATTCCTCGTATGTTGCGAAACATACTTGGCTAATAAAGTATGATTATGATGTTTATTATGATGCTTATGATATAGGGGGATTATGAAGGTATGAGGACTGAGCTGATCAAAGTTGACTGGGATAGCAGACTCAAGAATAAGACGGTACATGAGCAGTGGTGTACGTTTAAGGGTATACTGTATAACCTTCAAGAAAAATTTATTCCTATGAAGAAAAAAAAGGGGTAAGGGTAAGAACAGTCAGCCATGGCTCAGTAAAACTATAAAGGATAGTATTCGGCTGAAGGCAAGGGCATATAAGGTAGCCAGAGATAGTGGGAGGGTAGAGGATTGGGAAGCATTTAAAGGTCAGCAAAAAATAACTAAGAGATTAATTAAGACGGGGAAAATAGACTATGAAAGGAATTTAGCGAACAACATAAAAACTAATAGTAAGAGAGATATAAAAAGAAAAAGGGTGGCTAAGGTGAACGTTGGTCCATTGGAGGGTGAGACTGGAGAGTTGTTGGTGGGGAACATGGAAATGGCAAAGGCATTAAACGAGTATTTTGTATCAGTCTTCACCATAGAAGACACAAAAAATATTCCAACGCTGGATAAACAGGGGGCGGTAGGAATGGAGGAGCTTAATACTATTAAGATCACCAAGGAGGTGGTATTAGGGAAATTAATGAGACTGAAGGAGGATAAATCCCCTGGGCCTGATGGATTACATCCAAGGGTCTTGAGGGAGATAGCGGTGGGGATTGTGGATGCATTGGTGATAATTTTCCAAAACTCCCTGGAGGCAGGAACGGTCCCAGTGGATTGGAAAATGGCCAATGTAACACCTATATTTAAAAAAGGAAGTAAACAGAAGGCGGGTAACTATGGACCGGTTAGTCTAACATCGGTGGTGGGTAAAGTGTTAGAGACAATTATTAAAGAAACACTAACGGGGCACTTGGATAAACATGACTTCATCGGACAGAACCAACATGGTTTTGTGAAGGGGAAGTCCTGTTTAACGAATCTGCTCGAATTCTTTGAGGAAGTAACAACCCGAGTGGATAAAGGGGAACCGGTGGATGTGGTATACTTGGACTTCCAAAAGGCTTTTGACAAGGTGCCACATAAGAGACTATTGCTAAAAATAAAAAATTATGGGATTGGGGGTAATATATTAGCATGGGTAGAGGATTGGCTAACAAATAGGAAGCAGAGAGTGGGGATAAATGGTTCATACTCGGGATGGCAACCGGTAACTAGCGGGGTTCCGCAAGGGTCGGTGCTGGGACCCCAGTTGTTCACAATTTATATAAATGATTTGGAGGAGGGAACCAAGTGTAATATATCAAAATTTGCGGACGATACAAAAATGGGAGGAAAAGTAGGGGATGAGGAGGATAGGAAGAGTCTGCAAAAGGATATAGATAAGCTAGGTGAGTGGGCAACAACTTGGCAGATGAAATTTAATACTAATAAATGTGAAGTCATTCACTTTGGGAAAAAAAATGATAGGGCAAGTTATTTTCTAAATGAGGAGGAGCTGCGTTGTAATGCAACGCAAAGGGATCTAGGGGTATTAGTACATGAATCACTGAAAGTTAGTATGCAGGTGCAGCAAGCAATCAGGAAGGCCAATGGAGTTTTGGCCTTTATTGCTAGGGGGATTGAGTATAAAAAAACGGAGGTCTTGCTGCAGCTGTACACAGTATTAGTGAGACCACATTTGGAATACTGTGTACAGTTCTGGGGTCCATACTTAAGAAAGGATGTACTAGCCCTGGAGTCAGTGCAGCGAAGGTTTACAAGATTAATTCCTGCAATGAGGGGATTGACATATGAGGAAAGGTTAAGTAGGCTGGAACTCTACTCTTTGGAGTTTAGAAGAATGAGAGGCGATCTCATTGAAACATATAAGATCGTGAGGGGCCTTGATCGGGTGGATGCACCGAGGATGTTCCCAATGATCGGGGAAACTAGAACTAGGGGACATAGTTGCAGAATAAGGGGGGGCTCTTTTAAAACTGAGATGAGGAAGAACTTCTTCACCCAGAGGGTGGTTAATTTATGGAATTCACTGCCCCAGGGAGCAGTGGAAGCAGAAACTTTAAATATATTTAAGACTAAAATAGATGGTTTTTTAGCTGCCAAGGGGATAAGGGGCTACGGGGAGAGGGCAGGGATATGGACCTAGGTATGGTTAGTATAGTAAGACCTGAGTGATCTCCTGGACAAGTGTCGATCGCCTAGATTGGGGTCGGAGAGGAATTTCCCGGATTTTTTTCCCGAATTGGACCTGGGTTTTTATCCGGTTTTTTGCCTCCCCCAGGAGATCACGAGGTTCTTGGGGTGGAGAGGGGTGATAGCGGTATAAAGGGGAGGGTAGTGTCTTGTGTTCTGTGTCTTGTGTCTACTGTTTGTGGGTAAGTGTGTCTGTTTAGTGTTCAGCCATGAGCGAATGGCGGTGCGGGCTCGATGGACCTGGTGGTCTGCTCTCGCACCTACTTTCTATGTTTCTATGTTTCTATGTTAGATGGGAGATCTGTTAATATAAATAGGTGGAATGTGTTGATATATATATGTGCAGTGTGTTGCTGTGTCTTGGTGTGGGTGTACATAGATGGATGGTGTTGGTCCATATAATGGAGGGTGTTACTGTATTTAGATTGAGGTTGTTGCTGTATGTACATAGCAATTATTGAAGTGCATAGGGGACTTATTGTTGCAGGTTATTGGCCTGTATAGGTAAATGATTTTGCTTTATATAGGTGGAGGGTGGTGATGTAGATAGCTGGAGGTTATTGCTGTACGTTAATAGAGAGTGTTGGTGCATTTAGGTGAAGCATGTTGCTTTAGATAGGTGGAGGGTATTCATGTATGTAGATAGAGCGTGTAGATGTGTAACGATGTAATGTGTTGGTGGACATAGGTGCAGGTTATTGACATGCGTAGGTGGATTGTATAAGGGTGCAGGTTATTGGTAGGAAGGAACTGCAGATGCTGGTTTTCACCGAAGATAAGACACAAAATGCTGGAGTAACTCAGCGGGACAGGCAACATCTCTGGATAGAAGGAATGGGTGATGCTTCCACATCATCCATTCCTCAGATTGGATGTATTCAAGAGAGAGTTAGATTTAGCTCTTAGGGCTAACAGAATCATGGGATATGGGGAGAAAGCAGGAACGGGGTACTGATTTTGGATGATCAGCCAGTATCATATTGAATGGTGGTGCTGGCTTGAAAAGCCGAATGTCCTAACCCTGCTCCTATCTACTATGTTTCTATGTTTTATGTCCCGCTGATTTACTCGAGCATTTTGTGTCTATCTGCAGTTATTGGTGTATGTGGATGGAGTGCTATTGTTACACATATGGAAAGAGTGTTGCTTGATACATATGGAGGGGATTGCTGTATATAGATGGATGTTAGTGTTCTACATAGATGGCTGTTAGTGGTGTATATAAATGGAAGTAAGATGTATTCATAAGTGGAGTTCGTTGTTGGTGATTTTTAAAACGTGCTTTTGTTTACACTGCCCTCGTGGTTCCCCAGTTAGAGAAATTACAAATGGAAGCCAGCAGGTAAGGTAAATTAAAGCAGAAGGTATAAAGACAACTTATACTTGTAGGACGAGCCACAGATTGACAATGATCCTGATGTATTATGAGTTTTACTCAATTGATGAAAATGCAATTGTTTAAATTCTTTCAAAGAGTGGACATTTCCTTTCGTGAAAGACTTTTAATCAAATTCTGTTTTTTTTTCTCTCTCTCACTTTCCCCCTTCAGGTTCTTCTTGAAATTCTTTCTGAAATGCAATCAGAACTGTCTGAAGAATGCAGGGAACCCCAGGGACATGCGGAGGTTCCAGGTGAGTGTGGCTTTTATCTCTGCAGCCATATCCTCTGAAAGCTAATTTGTGAACAAATAATGATTTGTTTGTGGAGACTTAGCCCTAAGTGGTAATGGCAAGGGAAAGAGATGTATTTGATGGCTTAGAGTGTTAAAGAAAATATCTATCCTCACTTGAGCCATTTCTCACTAGGGAGAAGAAGGAAATAAAACGTCTGTAGTCTTTAATGTGCCTTCTGAACAGTGAAAGCCTCTAACTGTTTGACTGGATGCCAGACATGAGTTCTTTGTTGTCAGAAAGGATCTATGCAAGTATACACTGTGAAGTTCAAGTGTAGGCCAATTTATACACGTCAGAAGGGGTTGCTGCCTTATCTGAGCAGTGCTTGAGGCTCATCTGACACGAGTCTACACATATGTACTTCTCTTCTGCTCAAGCACAGTTCCTTTGCCTTTTTGGTGAAGATAGACACAAAATGCTGGAGTGACTCAGCGGGACAGGCAGCATCTCTGCATAGAAGGATTGGGTGACATTTTGGGTTGAGCCACTTCTTCAGACTGAGAGTCAGGGGAGAGGGACATAAAGATAAGGAAGTGTAAGGTGTGAAAATGAGACATCAAAGGGGATGTTTCAAGTAAAATGTAGAATAGATCATTGTGAGCTTGGAGAAGTTGGCAAAGAAGCATACCGAGTCAAAATGTAATTCCAGAACTCTCTGTTCATTTTTGTAAACCAGCATCTGCAATTCTTTGTTTCCACCACGGTAAAACACTCAGATTGTAACCCACATTGTCTTCCTATTATCACCTCATTAAGATGTGATTGAGGTAACACCGACCAATATGGATACTTCTGAGGATGGTAGGTAGGATCTGGGGAATGAGGCAGAGAGTTAGAACCAGTGGATACCATAGCATTTTGTGTCTATCTTCTGTGCAGACCAAAATCTTCAGTTCCTTCCTACACTTGAGCATCTGCATCAAATCCTTTTAGAAAGTAGGCATTAGGCAAGACTTGAGCATGTAGGGCATAACCTTGTAACTATCTCCACGGCTGGATGTGGGGTATGGACTGGTTTTGGCATTGATACATCCCCTCTCCCAATATCCCACCCATCATACTGGGGTTTTCTGCTGACAGTCACTGACTCGTCTTACAAAGGAAGGATGAAGCAATTATTGATGTGCCTGCTGTGAATCGACGCTCCAACAGTACAGAGTTTACATTTATGTAGCAACTTGATAATAGCACGACATCCTCATGCACTTGACACGAGTGGAATAAATGCGTGCCGTTTATTGTGAGGAGAATTTTGTATAAAATGGGGAAATCATGAACACATTGAATGGCAATGCAGGCTCGAAGGGCCAAATGGCCCACTCCTGCACCTATTGTCTATTGTTTTGTTTTAGTTATTGACGAGGCTGTGGGCAGTAATGGTCTCCTTATTTGTGGAGGTGCAAATACCGTTAGAAGCTGTTCAAAGAAGGCCTTTACTGCCCCTCATAGAGGGACCTGTGAGAAAAGATTCCACAGGTTAGATCTGTATCTGCTGGAGTTTGGAAGAGTGAGCAAAGACTTGATTGAAATGTAAGTGTCCTGAGGAGTCTTGATAGGGTGGATGAAGAGAGGAGAGGGAATCTAGCCTGAGGAGCGGCGCGGTAGAGTTGCTGCCTTAGAGTTGCTGCCTTACTACGGGTGCTCTCTGTACGGAGTTTGTGCGTTCTCCCCATAGCCGCGTGGGTTTTCTCCGAGATCTTCGGTTTCCTCCCACACACCAACGATCTACAGGTTTGTAGGTTAATTGAGCTTGGTGTAAATGTTGATTGTCCCTAGTGTGTGTAAGATAGTGTTAATGTGTTAGGATGACTGGTCGGTGTGGACTTGGTGGGCCGAAGGTCCGAATAGCCTGTTTCCGCGCTGTATCTCTGAACTAAACTGAACCGAGTCGCAGCTTAACAATAAAGGGTCAGTCATTTAAAACAAAACCGAGGCAAAAAAAATAACCCCCTCTTAATAGGGTTTGGAACTCTCTTTCTCAAAGGGCAGCAGAAGTAGGATCTTTTAATATTTTTAAGGCAGAGATAAATTATTGGTAATCAATCAGGTGAAAGGTTACTTGGGAATTGAAGTTAAATCAGTTCAGCCATGACCCTATCAGGTTGTAGAGCAGACCAGAGGGGCCGAATAGCCTCTTCTTGCTACTAATGTGTGTGTTTGTCTGCAATCATACGTGAAACGGGATTTCAAGCCCGGGGGTTTAATACTGGGTCTGTAATTTTTAGGGGCATCTTAAAGGGGGAATGAGACCTTGGAGTGGTGAACGGGTGATGGTAGTGGGTGATGGACTAAGCAAGGGGGGAGGGTGGTCATGAGGCCACACATCTCATTGGGCTGCAGGCTGGAAGAGAGATATTTGGAAGGGGACGATTTGATGGAAGGATTCGTAAAGAAGGATTAGCCAGAGAGGGAGGGAGCCGAACTGCTGGGGAGATGCAGGGCTGGTTTTAATTAGCATTCCAGGAAACTAGGTTTGAAAACACATACATGTTAACCTCACTCAAATTGAAATTTGGCAGGCATTGTGACTGCTCTCAAGTAGTTTGGAAATGGAAGGCACTTGTAGGACACAATAGGCCCTTTGTCACTGTGGATGCTCGGTCTTATGGTGAAGAAATACTTGTCCTGCTGAACACACTGACAAGCCGACATGGCAAGGGTCCACCAGGGAGTCCCCAGGATGATATGTACGATGGCTCACTTAATAAGTTCTCCCACTCAATACGCGGGCTAATTTTCATATGGTAATGACTTTTAGCCTTATCTTGGTTCCACAGTCACCACTTCACTTGTCTGATTGTTGGAGCCAGGTTGATCTGTTGACTTTAAGAAGCGTTACTGTCTCGTTGGCAGCGACCCATGGTAGTTGAGTCTTCAAGCACGTGAACAGTGACTGCTTAATTACTTGTACTGTGTCAATTAGTGTGACCTTAGAGCTTGGCATACCGGTTTGTACAAATGAAGAATGAAAGAGAAAAAAAATACTTGGACTTTATTGAAGTGTTTCGCCGAAGTTTACAAATTGTGAGGTCTGTCAGCTTCGACGAACTTTAAAACAATACTATATGCCGTCAGGTCTCAATACTGTAACACATGTCAGCTGTCAAACAAACAGATGTTTTGTTGTCCGAGTTAACATTGGGTAACACGTCCAACTCTAACAAGGGATGTGTGCTGGCTTCTCGCTTTCTCGTTTTTAAACAGCTTTTAAAGGGAGAATTGCCTTTGTGTAAGGATTTTTACTGGAAGGAGTGAGATCTATTAAACTCTCATCCCAAAGCAAACACTCTGTGAAGTATCAAATGCCCCATTACTCCAAGTGCTGCAATGGGTTATTACGCAAAACTAATTTCGATATTTCGTTTGACATATGATTCTGGGCTGCTTTTAATTTCCTTTTCCTGTGTAATGTTTTTTCTTTCTCCCCTGAAGGCATTGATTCATACTGGGGGCCAGTAAGACATATTCTGGCCAACTTTTATTTACTCTTGCCTGGGCCACCCATCTGTTTATCCAAACAGACAGTGAGTGTGAACAGGCTATTCATTGGGAGTGGAGGGCTTCACCATTGAGTGCAGTCTATACTCACGTGATGTACACACATACAAATAAACACACAAGTACAAACACACACACACAACACACACACACACATACATACAACAACTTGCATTTTAAAAACAAACTCAGCAGAGTTAAATATCGCAGATTTCCTTGCAGAAATACGAACAGGCAAAAGTTGTCCACCCA